>NC_142463.1:9154130-9305645 GCF_049115385.1 Moschus berezovskii
GAATGAAAATGTCTAGCTGATATCTGTGCCTCCATTGTAGTTTGGAACCAGATGCTCGGACAAGACTGAAGGACCAAACTGCAGCAGTAGCAGGTGGAATGCGATAAAACTTTTGGGGATGGGGTGAATGTATTTTGCATGTGTTCAGTTAGTTCAGTCGATCAATCCTGTCCGACTCTTTGTGACCCCATGGACTGCAGCACGCCAGGCTTCCCTGTCTATCACCAACTCCTGAAGTTTACTCAAACTCAGGTCCATCTAGTTGGTGATGTCATCTAACCATATCATCCTCTGTTGTCCCCTTCTCCTTCTGCCTTCAATCTTTTCCAGCATCAGGGTCTTTTCAAATGAGTCAGTTCTTCACATCAGGTGGCCAAAGTATTGGAGTTTCAGCTTCAGCATCAGTCTTTCCAATGAACATTCAGGCCTGATCTCCTTTAGGTTGGACTGGTTGGATCTCCTTGCAGTTCAAGGGACTCTCAGGAGTCTTCTCCAACACCATAGTTCAAAAGCATCAGTTCTTTGGTGCTCAGCTTTCTTTAGAGTCCAACTCTCACATCCATACATGACTACTGGAAAAACCATAGCTTTGACTTAGATGGACCTTTGTTGGCAAAGTAGTGTCTCTGCTTTTTAATATGCTGTCTAGGTTGGTCATAGCTTTCCTTCCAAGGAGTAAGTGTCTTTTAATTTCATGGATGCAGTCATAATTTGCAGTGATTTTGGAGCCCAGAAAAATAAAATCTGACACTGTTTCCTCATCTATTTGCCATGAAGTGATGGGACCATGATCTTAGTTTTCTGAATGTTGAGTTTTAAGCCAACTTTTTCAGTCTCTTCTTTCACTTTCATCAGGAGGCTTTTTAGTTCCTCTTCACTTTCTGCCATAAGGGTGGTGTCATCTGCATATCTGAGGTTATTGATATTTTTCCCAACAATCCTGATTCCAGCTTGTGCTTCATCCAGCCCAGCATTTCGCATGATGTACACTTCATATAAGTTAAATAAGCAGGGTGACAATATACAGCCTTGATGTACTCCTTTTCCTGTTTGGAACCAGTCTGTTGTTTCGTGTCCAGTTCTAACTCTTGCTTCCTGACCTGCATACAGATTTCTCAAGAGGCAGGTCAGGTTGTCTGGTATTCCCATCTTTTGAAGAATTTTCCAAGTTTATTGTGATCCATACAGTCAAAGGCTTTGATAAAGTCAATAAAGCAGAAATAGATGTTTTTCTGGAATTCTCTTGCTTTTTCGATGATCCAGTGGATGTTGGCAATTTGATCTCTGGTTCCTCTGCCTTTTATAAAACCAGCTTGAACATCTGGAAGTACACGGTTCATGTATTGGTAAAGCCTGGCTTGGAGAATTTTGAGGGGTGGCTGCATGCCGTGGAGAGGTGAGTGGCCGAGAAGAGATACCCCACATCCAAGGTAAGAGAAACCCCAGTAAGATGGTAGGTGCGGAGAGAGGGCAGACAGACTGAAACCATAATCATATAAAGCTAACCAATCTAATCACATGCACCAAAGCCTTGTCTAACTCAATGAAACTAAGCCATGCCATGTAGGGGCGCTGAAGATGGATGGGTCATGTTGAAGGGTTCTGACAAAACGTGGTCCTGGAGAAGGGAATGGCAAACCACTTCAGTATTCTTGCCTTGAGAACCCCATGAACAGTATGAAAAGGCAAAAAACTGGACACTGAAAGATGAACTCCCCAGGTCAGTTGATGCCCAATATGCTACTGGAGATCAGTGGAGAAATAACTCCAGAAAGAATGAAGAGATGGAGCCAAAGCAACAACACCACCCAGTTATGGATGTGACTGGTGATGGAAGCAAGGTCTGATGCTGTAAAAAGCAATATTGCATAGGAACCTGGAATGTTAGGTCCTTGAATCAAGGCAAACTGGAAGTGGTCAAACAGGAGATGGCAAGAGTGAACGTTGACATTTTAGGAATCAGCGACCTAAAATGGACTGGAATGGGTGAATTTAACTCAGGTGACCATTGTATCTACAACTGTGGGCAAGAATCCCTTAGAAGAAATGGAGTAGCCATAATAGTCAACAAAAGAATCCTAAATGCAGTACTTAGGTGCAGTCTCAAAAACGACAGAATGATCTCTATTTGTTTCCAAGGCAAACCATTCAATATCACAGTAATCCAAGTCTATGCCCTGACCAGTAATGCTGAAGAAGCTGAAGTTGAATGGTTCTATGAAGACCTTTTAGAACTAACACCCCAAAAAGATGTCCTTTTCATTATAGGGGACTGGCATGCAAAAGTACAGTCAAGAAACACCTGGAGTAACAGGCAAATTTGGTCTTGGAGTACAGAATGAAGCAGGGCAAAGGCTAATAGAGTTTTGCCGAGAGAATGCACTGGTCATAACAACACCCTCTTCCAACAACACAAGAGAAGACTCTGCACATGGACATCACCAGATGGTTAACACCGAAATCAGATTGATTATATTCTTTGCAGCCAAAGATGGAGAAGCTCTATACTGTCAGCAAAAATACGACTGGGAGCTGACTGTGGCTCAGATCATGAACTTCTTATTGCCAAATTCAGACTTAAATTGGAGAAAGTAGGGAAAACCAATGGACCATGCAGGTATGACCTAAATTAATTCCCTTACGACTATATAGTGGAAGTAAAAAATAGATTTAAGGGATTAGATCTGATAGAATGCCTGATGAGCTATGGATGAAGGTTCATGACATTGTACAGGAGGCAGGGATCAAGACCATCCCCAAGAAAAAGAAATGCAAACAAGCAAAATGGTTGTCTGAGGATGCTTTACAAATAGCTGACAAAAGAAGAGAAATGAAAAGCAAAGGAGAAAAGGAAAGATATACCCATTTGAATGCAGAGTTCCAAAGAATAGCAAAGAGAGATAAGAAAGTCTTCCTCAGCAATCAATGCAAAGAAATAGAGGAAAACAATAGAATGGGAAAGAGTAGAGGTCTCTTCAAGAAAATTAGAGATATCAAGGGAACATTTCATGCAAAGATGGGCTCAATAAAGGACAGAAATGATATGGACCTAACAGAAGGAGAAGATATTAAGAAGAGGTGGCAAGAATATACAGAACTGTGCAAAAAAGATCTTCATGACCCAGATCATCATGATGGTGTGATCACTCACCTAGAGCCAGACACCCTGGAATGTGAAGTCAAGTGGGCCTTAGGAAGAATCACTATGAACAAAGCTAGTGGAGGTGACGGAATTCCAGTTGAGCTATTTCAACTAAAATAGTTGAAATAACTCCTGAAAGATGATGCTCTGAAAATGCTGCACTCAATATGCCAGCAAATTGGGAAAACTCAGCAGTGGCCACAGGACTGGAAAAGGTCAGTTTTCGTTCCAATCCCAAGGAAAGGCAATGCCAAAGTATGCTGAAACTACTGTACAATTGCACTCATCTCACATGCTAGTAAAGTAATGCTCAAAATTTTGCATGTGAGAAGGGTGCAAATTTGAGGGCAGAGAGTTATGGATTGAATTGCACACTTATCCTTATATTCTAGGTTCAAGTCCTGATTCCACTACCTCAGCATGTGATCTTATTTGGATATAGTGTTGTTGCAGGTATAATTGGTTAAGATGAGGTCATACTGGAGTAGAATGGCTCCCTAATCTAGTATGACCAGTGTGGGAAATTTGGACATAGTCATTTACACACCCAGGGAGGACAACAAGTAAAGATGAAAGCACGGATCCAAGTAATGCTCCTACAAGCCACAAACGACTAGGAAGCAAACCACCAGATGCAAGGAGGAGAGCATGGAAGGGACTCATAGCACTCAGAGAGAACCAATCCTGCTGACAGTTTTATCTTGGACTTCCAGTCTCCAGAACGGTGAGAAAGGGACTTCCCTGGTGGTCCAGTGGCTAGGATTTTGTCCTCCCAATGAGGGGGCCCAGGTCTGATTCCTGGATAGGGAACTAGATCCCACATGCCGCAACCAAGAGTCTGCCTGCCTCAACTGAAGATCCTGAATCGGCAATGAAGATCAAAATCCTGCATGCCACAACCAAGACCCAGCACAGCCAAATAAACAAATAAATATTTTAAAAAAAGAACTGTGAGACAATACATTTCTGCTGTTTAAGCCACCTAGAAGCCCTAGCAAGCAAATATAAACAGTATGCTTTTATTTTCTTTCCCATTTTTATGCTATTTATGGCATACATTTCACCTCTGTGGGATTAAAAATCCCATAGTGTGTTGTTATTAATTTTAATTTAAAGAGTTAATTGTCTTTTAAATAAATTAGCTTCACGTTTCGGAAGCCTTAATGGTGTAAAATAAGAATTTTTTTTGATTCTTTATGAAACTGAGCATCCGCTTTTTCATGTTGGTCATTTTGTTTCCACATCTGTCAAGTGACTGACTCTTCATGGCTTTGCTTAATTTTTTATGATGGTTTTCTGCTTTTAATTTTTTCTTATTGATTTATGGAACTGCTTTAAATGTGTGTATTAGTCACTTAGTTGTGTCCGACTCTTTGTGATCACATGGACTGCAGCCCTCCAGGCTCCTCTGTCCATGGTATTCTCCAGGCAAGAATACTGGAGGGGATTTCCATTCCCTTTTCCATAGGATCTTCCCAACCCAGGGATTGAACCCAGGTCTCCTGTGTTGCAGACAGATTCTTTACCTTTTGAGCTACAGAGATGACCTTTAACACTTATATATGTGTATTAGTTGGTTAGTCATATCTGACTCTTTGTGACCCCGTGGACTATAGCCCATCAGTCTGCTTTATCCTTGAAATTCTCCAGGCAAGAATACTGGACTGGGTTGCCACTCGCTTCTCCAGGGGATCTTCCCAACCCAGGAATTGAACCTGGGTCTCCTGTACTGCAGGTAGATTCTTTACCATCAGAGCCTCTAGGGAAGCGCCGCTTTATGTATGGTGAATACTAATCCTTTGAGGCTTTCCCAATTGGTGATTTGTTTTCTTTATGGGCTCTCATATTAAAAAGGCTTAATTTCAGTGAACTGAATTTATCAATATTTTCCTTTTGATTTCTGCTTTTGGAATCTTAGAAATATTTTGCAACCTTAGGTCTTAAAGATATTATTTTCTATTGTTTTTCTAGAGGTTTTATAGTTTCTCCTTTCATACGAAATAATTTATATATCTAGAATTGATAGTCACATGTTATTTGAGGCAAGATTACAATTTTTCTGCAGGACTATTGATTCTCCAGAATGATTAAAGGAAAGGACCCTCCTTTCCACACTTACCTGCAATTCCAGTTCTTATATATCAAGTTTCCACATATTTGTGTATCTCTCTCTGGGCTCTCCCATTTGTTCCATTGGCCTGTTTAATTTGTTTGTCCTGCAATAAAAGGACATAATTATAATAATTTTACAATACATTTTTTATCTGTTAAAATAAGCACCCCATACTAATTTTCCTTTTCAGGATGGTCTTTTGACTTTTCATATGATTTATAGAGTCAACTTTTCAAGTTTCATGAGAAACCCAACTGGGATTGCAGTAGGAATAGTATTGCATTGATATTATGGTTCTGATACCTCTTACCCTTGGATAAGATGTATTTCTCCAGTTAATTAGATATTATTTAGACCCATTAATTTAGATCTTCTTTAATATATTTTAGAATACCATTTTATAATTTTCTCTTATGTCTTGTATACATTTTTAGATTTACTTTACCTTTTTATTGAAATTTAATCTTGGGTATAGACATAAAATTTTCAACATATATGTACCTACATTGATTTTTCTACCTAGCAATTTTATTAAATCATCTTAATTTGAATAATTTTCAGATTCTTTAGGGTATTCTTCATAGATAATCATAAACTTATGAATAATTATGATTTTCTTTACCCTTTTCCGATCTTTATGACTTCTATTTTTTTTCTTGTATTGCTCAACTGATTAGAACTAGAATGTAATGTTGGATACAAGTAGTGACAGGAAGCACCTCTACTTGTTCTTAATTTTGAAGAGAATTTTTAAAAATGCAAACTATTCAGTATACAGTTTGTTATAATGTTGTTGTAAATACCTTATATCATCTTAAGGAAAGTGAAGTCGCTCAGTCGTATCCGACTCTTCGTGACCCCATGGACTACAGCCTACCAGGCTCCTCCACCCATGGGATTTTCCAGGCAAGAGTACTGAAGTGAGTTCCCTTCTATTCTTAGTCTGCAATATTATGTTTTTTAAAAAACTCAATGGATGTTAAATCTTACTGTATGCTTTTCTTCATCTACTGAGTGGTCAGATTTAGATATCAAGGTACACCAACCTTATAAAATGAGTTGGGAAGCATTCTCTCTTTCCATAGTATCTGAAACAATGTCTGTGATATTGGACTCACCTGTTTTTTAATGTTTGGTAGAACTTATGAGTTCAATCTTCTGGCTTTTTATTTCTGTATTGGACAATTTTAAGCTAGTGATGGTTTCTTTAATTATTTTAGAACTTTTCATGGCATCCCTTTTGTTTTTAATAACCTTCAGCATGTATCCTAGGTATTTCTTTATTTTACCTATGTTTTCTAGTTTACAGTAATCATAATCATTTTATTACCTTTTAATTCTGTGTTATATCTTTATTGGGTGCCATCTTCTGCATCTCATAATTTAAACTTCCCTAAGAACCCTAGCAGATATTTGATCATTTTAGCTGTTTTAGTCTTTTTCAAGCATTTACTTTTGACTCTCCTGATTATCTCTAGTGCACATATTTCTAATTTTAGTGACTCTGCTCTTCTCATTATTTCCTCCTTTTTACTGCCTTTCAGTTTATTCTAATTAACAAAGTTGGAGAAAGCATAGTTCATAATTTTCAACCTTTATGAAAAGAAGCATTTTACTACACAGATTTTCCTATAAGGACCATTTTTGCTGCATCCCACAAGTTTTTATACGTTATATTTTCATTATTCAGATCTAAGTATTTTCTAATTCCCATTATGTTCTACTTTTGATATATGGATTATTTAGACATGTGATTTTTGGGATTCAAATGAATTTTTCTAGTTATATGTTTGTTATTATTATCTAACTTAATTGCATTTTGGTCATTAAACATAGTCTACACAATACAAACTGTTTGAAATTCATTCAGATTTTGTTTAGTGTTCTTTATTTTTGTGGGATCATTATTATTCTCCAACAGTTGATATAGATTTCAACTATACCAAACTTTTAGATTTCGCATTTACATTTTCTATTTCCTTTCTGATTTTTTCTTGCTTTGAACATTGTTACTATGATACAAGAATGTTTAAAAGTATCCCATTATGAAGACATTTATCAGCTCTCCTTGTGGTTCCATTGGTTCTGTTTCATTTATTTTGAAGTAATATCATTTATATTACATGCAAGTTTAAAATAGTTAAATTTCCCCAGTGAATTTAATTTTTACCAATATGTAGTGACTCCTATGATCTCTAGTAATACTTTTTACTTTCAAGTCTATTTAATTAGATAATACAAATAGAGCATGAGCATTCTTTTATTTAGTATTTAAATTATGTACCTTTCCCCATCTTTACACTTTAATCTTTGTTTACTTCTATATACTTTTTGTCTTAACTACAGTATACAAGACATTATTTTTTCTGGTAACCTTTTATTATTCTGGTAACATTTTAAAAATTCTGGTAACTTTCTAATTTTAACTGGAAGATTTAGTCATTTTATATTCGGATCACAGGTAGAGCTGGACTTATTTTACCATTTTGTACTTTACATTGGTCTTGTCCTTTTGTCTTCTCCCACTCAGTTCTGCTTTTTTGCCTTCTTTTGGATTGAAATTATTCGAACAGTGAAGGACAGGAAAGCCTGGCATGCTGTAGTCCATGGAATCACAAAGAGTCAGACATGACTTAGTGACTGAACAATGAAGCATGGAACTTACACATATTATTTTTGCTCTTTTAGTGTTATGTTAGAAATTACATTGTGCATATTTAATGGACTAAATTAAATATATGCTTTCCACCAAAATGATTCAAAAAATTTAACATTTCATTTTAACTGTAATTAATCTCCTAACTAAAAGCTACTGTTGTTCAGTATTTTTAACACCCCAAATTAGACTTCATTATAACTATTTGTATAGCCAATATTTACTTGGATTTACCCACATGTTAATATGCTGCTTTATAATTCTGGGAAATTCTAAATTACTATTACTTTGAATATTGCCACTCTTCAATTCTGCTATGAAAAAAGGCCAGAGGCAGAAAACCCACAGAACAGGTGCAGCGTACATCATAGGGTCTTCTCCCTGGCATTCTATTCCCATAGGCAGGAAAGAACCTCACACTCCATGAGAGAGGCTCAGCCTTGGCCTATGGGAGCTGATAAGTTCAAAGGACAAGGGGTAGGGTCAGGGTGGTGGTCATTTTGGGCTGACTGCAAGCTGAATACTCAGAGAGAGAAAGAAACGAGAGGGACTATGGGACTGCTGAGAGAAAGGGCAAACTTGGTCCTCAAGTGGTCAGTTTCCGTCCCTATAAGGATGAGCTGTGCCCTGGGGCCAGGCCTCTCCAGTCCACTGGATTGTCCAACCAGAGCTAGCTTGGGTGGTTTTTGGCTTTTTAAACTAAGAGTCCTAGAACTAGAATGCCCAAGCCTTACCTTTCTGTATATGTAAAATGGGACATCTGCCTAATCAACTTCATAAAACAAAGTACAATGGTAAGAAATAAAAACACAAACAATAAACAAGAAAACATCTTCACAGCCCAAACAGGACTAGACTGTCCACAGGAAGCCACATCACAGGGCACATTGGCCACGGGCAACAGTACAACCCTTCCCTAAAACAGAGGGACCTAACTAGTTTTCCATTGTCTCTTGGAGAGACTACTGCCACTCATATCTGTTAGCTAACAGTCTCTCTGTATAATTATTACATATACCCAGTATTCATGTTCTGTGGAATTGTAAAGAGGATAGGACTTTGAAAGGAAGTTAAAACTTATTGAATATTTTATAATGCCTGGCCTGCTTTTTTACATACATGATCTAATCTATTGCATCCTCATAGCAGCCCATCAAGATCAAATTAATATACCCATTTTACAAATGAGGAAACAGGCTTAGAGAATTATATGACTTTTAGCTAGAATGTGAGTCCAGGTCAATTATATCAATGGCCTAAACAAAACTATTCACTGAACTTTAGGGATACCAGTCACCCTGGTCCCAAAATCTTTATATGACCCTCTCAGCACTGAATTTGGAAAAGAAGTGTCATTCTTTTGCATTGTTTATGAGGAAAGTCAACAAACAAGGAGAATAAATAGCTTCTATAACAGTCCTTCATTCACAGTAGACACTTATTAATAATAAACAGGGGTTTCTCAGGCGGTCGAGTGGTAAAGTACCCAATTGCCAATGCAGGAGACCTGTTTGATCCCTGGGTTGGGAAGATTCCCTGGAAGAGGGCATGGCAACTCACTCCAGTATTCTTGCCTGGAGAGTTCCATGGACAGAGGAGCCCGGCGAGTTGAAAACTACAGGTACCCGTAGATGCCATATGTACATGAGTGAAGCAGGCTGGAATGTGTAGGTAGGTACACATTCAGACACTGGGGGGTTGTTCTGTCCATCTGGAGAACACAGCTTATGTCCCAGTTAACAAGGGCAGCCATCTCTCAGCTGCACCATTACTCAGTTCTGTCTAACCATTGCCAAGTGAAAAAGCAGGCTAACCTTGCTTCATCTTCCAATCTTTCTAGGCTCCAGACATCTGGAAATTTGAGTTACATTGCCAGTTTTTTTATTGTTGCCTATCATACTAGGGGTATGGCATAAGCTCCCTTGCAGGAGGTTGCCATTAACCCCACCTTAGAGCCACCAGAACTTACATGGGACTGGGGAAACAGGCCTTTGGAGGGCACAAACAAAATCCTGTGTACACCAGGACCCAGGAGAAAAGAGTAGTGACCCCACAAGAGACTGACCCAGACTTGCCAGTGAGTGGTCAGGAGTCTCCGGCACAGGCGTGGGTTGGTGGTGGCCTGCTGCAGGGTTGGGGACACCGAGTTCAGCAGGGCATGCATGGGACCTTTAGAAGGAGGTCCCCATTATCTTCATCACCTCCACCATAGTTTGGCCTCAGGTCAAACAACAGGGAGGGAACACAGCCTTGCCCATCAACAGAAAATTGGATTAAAGATTTACTGAGCATGGTCTCGACCAGCAGAACAAGACCCAGTTTCCCCCTCAGTCAGTCTCTCCCATCATGAAGCTTCCATAAGCCTCTTATCCTTCTCCGTCAGAGGGCAGACAGTATGAAAACCACAATGATAGAAAACTAATCAATCTGATCACATGGAAGACAGCCTCGTCTAACTCACTGAAACAATGAGCCATGCCATGTAGGGCCACACAAGACAGGTCATGGTGGAGAATTCTGACAAAATGTGGTTTACTGCAGAAGGGAATGTCAAACCACTTCAGTATTCTTACCTTGAGAACCCCATGAACAGTATGAAAAGGCCAAAAAGATAGGCCACTGAAGGGGGCCCAACATGCTACTGGAGATCAGTGGAGAAATAACTCCAGAAAGAATGAAGAGACAGAGCCAAAGCAACACCACCACCCAGTTGTGGATGTGACTGGTGATGGAAGCAAAGTCTGAAGCTGTAAAGAGCAATATTGCATAGGAACATGCAATGTCAGGTCCATTCAGTTCAGGTTATTTCAGTTGTTCGGTTGTGTCCGACTATTTGCAACCCCATGGACTGCAGCACTCCAGGCCTCCCTGTCCATCACCAACTCTTGGAATTTACTCAAACTCGTTCATTGAGTCAGTGAGGTCATATATCTCATCCTCTGTCAACCCCTTCTCATCCTGGCTTCAGTCTCTCCCAGCATCAGGGTCTTTTCAAATGAGTCAGTTCTTCTCATCAGGTGGTCAAAGTATTGGAGTTTCAGCTTCAGCATCAGTCCTTCCAATGAATATTCAGGACTGATTTCCTTTAGGATGGACTGTTTGGATCTTCTTGCAGTCCAAGGTACTCTCAAGAGTCTTCTCCAACAACACAGTTCAAAAGCATCAATTCTTTGGTGCTCAGCTTTCTTTATAGTCCAACACTCACATCTATACGTGACCACTGGAAAAACCATAGCCTTGACTAGATGGATCTTTGTTGGCAAAGTAATGTCTCTGCTTTTTAACATGCTGTCTAGGATGGTCATAACTTTTATTCCACGAAGTGTCTTTAATTTTATGGCTGCAATCACTATCTGCAGTGCTTTTGGAGCCCCCAAAATAAAGTCTGACACTGTTTCCACTGTTTGCCCATCTATTTCCCATGAAGTGATGGGACCAGATGTGATGACCTTAGTTTTCTGAATGCTGAGCTTTAAGCCAACTTTTTCACTCTCCTCTTTCACTTTCATCAAGAGGCTCTTTAGTTCTTCTTCACTTTCTGTCATCAGGGTGGTGTCATCTGCATATCTGAAGTTATTGATATTTCTCCTGGAAATCTTGATTCCAGCTTGTGCTTCATCCAGCCCAGCATTTCTCATGATGTACTCTGCATAGAAGTTAAATAAGCAGGGTGACAATATACAGCCTTGACGTACTCCTTTCCTTATCTGGAACCAGTCTGTTGTTCCATGTCCTGTTCGAACCATTGCTTCCTGACCTGCATACAGGTTTCTCAAGAGGCAGGTCAGGTGGTCTGGTACTCCTATCACTTTCAGAATTTTCCACAGTTTGTTATGATCCACACAAAGGCTTTGGCATAGTCAATAGAGCAGAAGTAGATGTTTTTCTGGAACTCGCTTGCTTTTTCGATGATCCAGCAGATTTTGACAATTTGATCTCTGGTTCCTCTGCCTTTTCTAAAACTAGCTTGAACATCTAGAAGTTCACAGTTCACGTATTGCTGAAGCCTGGCTTGGAGAATTTTGAGCATTACTTTACTAATGTGTGAGATGAGTGAAATTGTGCGGTAGTTTGAGCATCCTTTGACATTACCTTTCTTTGGAATTGGAATGAAAACTGACCTTTTCCAGTCCTGTGGCCACTGCTGAGTTTTCCAAATTTGCTGGCATATTGAGTGCAGAACTTTCACAGCATCATCTTTTAGGATTTGAAATAACTCAACTGGAATTGCATCACCTAGCTTTGTTCATAGGGATGCGTCCCTAAGGCCCACTTGACTTCACATTCCAGGATGTCTGGCTCTAGGTGAGTGATCATATCATTGTGATTATCTGGGTCATGGAGATCTTTTTTTTGTACAGTTCTTCTGTGTATTCTTGCCACCTCTTCTTAATATCTTCTGCTTCTGTTAGGTCCATACCATTTCTGTTCTTTATTGAGCCCATCTTTGCATGAAATGTTCCCTTGGTATCTCTAATTTTCTTGAAGATATCTGTAGCTTTTTCCCATTCTATTGTTTTCTTCTATTTTTTTGCATTGATCACTGAGGAAGGCTTTCTTATCTCTCCTTGCTATTCTTTGGAACTCTGCATTCAGATGCTTATATCTTTCCTTTTCTCCTTTGCTTTTCACTTCTCTTCTTTTCTCAGCCATTTGTAAGGCCTCCTCAGACAGCCATTTTGCTTTTTTGCATTTCTTTTCCATGGGGATAGTCTTGATCCCTGTCTCCTGTACAATGTCATGAACCTCTGTCCATAGTTCATCAGGCACTCTGTCTATCAGATCTAGTCCCTTGAATCTATTTGTCACTTCCACTGCCTAATCATAAGGGATTTGATTTAGGTCATACCTGCATGGTCTAGTGGTTTTCCCTACTTTCTTCAATTTAAGTCTGAATTTGGCAATAAGGAGTTCATGATCTGAGCTACAGTCAGCTCTTGATCTTGTTTTTGCTGACTGTATAGAGCTTCTCCATCATTGGCTGCAAAGAATATAATCAATCTGATTTCAGTGTTGATCATCTGGTGATGTCCATGTGTAGAGTCTTCTCTTGTGTTGTTGGAAGAGGGTGTTTGCTATAACCAGTGCATTCTCTTGGCAAAACTCTAATAGCCTTTGCTCTGCTTCATTCCGTACTCCAAGGCCAAATTTGCCTGTTGCTCCAGGTGTTTCTTGACTTCCTACCTTTGCATTCCAGTCCCCTATAATGAAAAGGACATCTTTTTGGGGTGTTAGTTCTAGAAAAGACTCTGATGCTGGTCAAGATTGAAGGCAGGAGGAGAAGGGTAACTAAGGATACAATGGTTGGATGGCATCACCGACTCTATGGGCATGAGTTTGAGTAAGCTCTGGGAGCTGGTCATGGACAGAGAAGAATGGCGTGTTGCAATCCATGGGATCACAAACAGTCAGACATGACTGAGTGACTGAACTGACCTGATCACTAATCAGAGTCTAGGTTGCAAACAAACATTAGTCCTTCTGTCACTTTCTTCTTTTCCCCAGCTCCTTGGGAAATCAAAAGGCACCCAGATACCACTGGGGCCATGAACAAGAAGGACGTTGAGAGAAGAGGGAAAATCAGGCCCATATTCCTGAGATGTGTCATCCCTCAGTTGGGAAATAGTTTCATAATCTTGGCTTGAATTGTAGGTGCTCACTCAGTACAGCTCTTTCTGATATTGCTTTAGATTTGAGGCTCATTAATGTAGACTTGGGAGTAGACGAGCTTATATTGGATGTGTTTCCCGTTATTTCTATAAGCATTGTGTTTTAAGGACATGATTCTCAGAAGAGTAAGAAAATGAAACTTGAGAGGATTGCAAATGTGAACTCAGTTATGAAGTCTTGATTCTACTTGGGCCTGATGGTGTAAATATCGCCAATTTTTCATCAAGATGAAAAACAAACGTAGGTTTTTCAGAAAGATGTCATGAGGATTCTTTAATACATTTCCCTCTCTATATCTGGGTCCCTCACTTTTCCTTATTTTCTAGGAGTTAAGCCTAGGGAGGGGTCTTCTAAGCTAGAAGGCAGGTGCAAAGCAAAGACAGGTCACTTAGGAGTCACGTAGACTGGTGTGGTAGACCATTTCATTCCACTTAAAGATTCCCTGAGGGAGACCTGGATATCTCCCCCATCCACCTACTCTGGGCTTTGCCATTGTTTTGGTCAGTGTAACATAAGCAAACTTGACATATAATATGCCTGAGCAAAAGGTCTAAGTGTGTGGTTCGTGTCAACCTCTTGCTCATCACTTCTGCACCAAGAATGAGTGTGGCCCACACAGAGAAGACTTCTTTCACTTGGGTCCCAGAATAAGGAGATCCATAGAGCAGACACACAGCTGTCTTGCAGCTGCTGACATGCAACGTGATCGCAAAGTAAATGGATGTTGTTTATCTTGGAGATCGGGAGTTTGTTATACTTCCAAGTTAACTCATATACCTGGCTCTGCCACTTCTCAGATGTGTGATCACCAGAAATCTGCTTCCTTTTTTCAACACCCTCCCCCCCCCCCCCCGGCACAATTCACTAATGCTTGTGTGATTAGTCTTGTTTTAGACCCAGGAAATCACAGAGGAATAAGACAAGTCCCCGCCACACGGTAACTCTCAGTGTAGAGCAGGAAATAGTGAGTTAAGGGCCGTAGATGGGACAAGCATGAGAGTCAGGGGAAGGACCCCTGACTCTGTGAAATCAGGTAACCATGTGAAATCTTGAGGAATAAATAAGCCAAAGGCGGGGGGGGAAGAAGAGTTGGGGAAGTTTTTCTTGCAGAAGAAACATCATGGGCAGAAGTTTGTGACTTCATTCGTGAACCTCACTGAGAAAATGCAGACTCACCTCCCAAGTCAGTGTGGTCCCTGGTTTGTGCCTGAGGCTGTATCCAGACGTGGCGATAGCTCCTGTGAAACATGAATCACTTCACTTTGGGAGCTGGCTGAGAAGCAGTGGCAGTTCTCAGGACTGAGCGATTTTGAAGTGGCCCCACTACGAGGCGCCAGGCAGCAGGGCGGGAGGGGAGAGGCTGGAGCCCGGCTGCGGCCTTCTCACCACGGTGACAAACAGTGAGTGACCCCCAGTGAATAACTCACGTGTGTTTCCACAGTCATCAGCCCGAATGAAGAGCTCCCTCATCTGAACACAACGGACTGCCCGAGTTAATCCCAGAGTCTGTCTGAGGGCAGTGAAGCATGGTAGAAAAGTAATATGGAAGGCTTGCTGCTGGGAAATATATTGAGTCCAAACGGGAGAGAGATGAGGGAGGGGCGAAATAACAGTCCAGAAGAGCAAGGTTCCTAAGTGCTAAGTCCTGTATTCGCTCCAAACAAGTTCAAGCTGTCTCAGTTACACCTTTTTCTTTTGTTATAACTGAGAGCAAAGGATTTCAGCAGTATTAACTCAGCCTCCTTTGTTTTATCTCTCTCATTGTGACTAATAACAAGTAACAACACTTGGGTTCCACTGGCTACTTCACCTGGGTTTTGAGTGCCTATGCTCTGCCAGTCACCGTTCTAGGCACTGGGCAGACAGCAAGGATAAAACCAAGCTTCTGCTCCACAGAGCTTGCACCCTTCTGGAAAGTCTTTGTCCTTTTAAGTGACATCGGTCAGCATGGCCACCAAGACAGCATCTGAAAGCTCTGTCCCTGCTCCAAGACTGCGGAGTTCCTCTGTACCAAGTCAGCTTCGAGAACGTTCTCTCATTTGATCCTGACAACACCTCTGCAAGGTGGCTGTTTCTGATCCCATCTCAGACCAAGAACACCAAGACTCAAGGCCAAGGAATTTCCTTGGAGTAAAGGATATAAAAGGCTGATGGGACCATTGCTGCTGTGAGCTCTTGTGCCTCTCGCACATCCTCACTTCTTTCTTTCTTTTCCATTATTGTTTATTATAAGATATTGAATGTGGTCCCCTAAGCTATACAGTAAGTCCCTGTTGTTTACCTGTTTTATATGCAGTAGGGTGCATATGTTAATCCCAAACTCCCAATTTATCCCTCTCGACCCTTTCCCTTTGTAACCATAAGTTTGTTTTCTATGTCTGTGTTTCTTTTTTTCTAAATAAATTCATTTGTATCTTTTTTTTAGATTCCACATATAAGTAATACTATATTTGTCTTTCTTTGACTTACTTCACTTAGTATGATAATCTCTAGGTCCATCCAGTTCAGTTCAGTTCAGTTCAGTCGCTCAGTCGTGTCCGACTCTCCGCAACCCCATGAATCACAGCACGCCAGGCCTCCCTGTCCATCACCAACTCCCGGAGTTCACTCAAACTCATGTCCACAGAGTCGGTGATGCTATCCAGCCATCTCATTCTCTGTCGTCCCCTTCTCCTCCTGCCCCCAACCTTTCTCAGCATCAGAGTCTTTTCCAGTGAGTCAACTTGTCGCATGAGGTGGCCAAAGTATTGCAGTTTCAGCTTTAGCATCAGTCCTTCCAATGAACATCCAGGATTGATCTCCTTTAGAATGGACTGGTTGGATCTCCTTGCAGTCCAAGGGACTCTCAAGAGTCTTCTCCAACACCACAGTTCAAAAGCATCAATTCTTCGGCGATCAGCTTTCTTCACAGTCCAACTCTCACATCCATACATGACCACGGGAAAAACCATAGCCTTGACTAGATGGACCTTGGTTGGCAAAGTAATGTCTCTGCTTTTTAATATACTATCAAGGTTGGTCATAACTTTCCTTCCAAGGAGTAAGCATCTTTTAATTTCATGGCTGCAATCAGCATCCGCAGTGATTTTGGAGCCCAAAAAAATAAAGTCTGACACTGTTTCCACTGTTTTTCCATCTATTTCCCATGAAGTGATGGGACCAGATGCCATGATCTTTGTTTTCTGAATGTTGAGCTTCAAGCCAACCATGTAGCTGCAAATGGTATTATTTCATCCTTTTTCATGACTGAGTAATATCCCATTATATATATATATACCACTCATCTTTATCCATGCATCTTTCGATGGACACTTAGGTTGCTTCCATGCTTGGCTATTGTAAGCAATGCTTCTATAAATACTGAGATGGATTTATCTTTTCAAATTAGAATTTTCTCTAGGTATTTGCCCAGGAGTGGGATTGCTGGAATGCTTACTTTTCTAACTGCTGCTGCTCTTGGCTGTGAAGTAAAGTCTACGTGGGTCCCAGCACACTCCAAAAAGTCCCTTCATAAGTGGGACAATGTGGGTGAACTTCGAGAACATGATGCTAAGTAAATACAACACTCACAGAGGAATAAATACTGTGTGATTCTACTTATGTGAGATATCTACAATAGTCAAACTCAGGACACAACAAGTGGAATGGTGGTTGCAAGGGCTGGGAGGAAAGGGGAATTACTGCTCAAAGGGTATGAAGTCTTGGTTATACAAGATGAGCTAAGTTCTAGAGAGCTGCCGTACAATATTGTTAACTTATAGTTAACAATACCGTCCTGTACAATAAAGATGCGTTAAGCGGGTACATCTCCTATTATCTGTTCTTACGACATACACTTCCCTTGTGGCTCAGCTGGTAAAGAATCCACCTGCAACGTAGGAGACCTGGGTTTGATCCCTGGGTTGGGAAGATCCCGTGGAGAAGGGAAAGGCTACCCACTCCAGTATTCTGGCCTGGAAAATTTCATGGACTGTATAGTCCTTGGAGTCACAAAGAGTCAGACACGACTGCGCGACTTTCACTTCACCACAGACACACAAAGGAATACGTTCTATTATCCTGTGAGCTGGAAATGTGAGCCAAGTAATTAAGACCCAGAGTCTTGAGTGAGTGGGGAGAAAGCAAAGAAGAGGAGGGCCACTGGCTTCTCCCCTCATACGCTGTTACTTACTCAGTCAATCAGTAACTGTTGAACACAGACTCTGTGCCAGGTACAGAAGCAACAGCAGAGCAGGTCGACAAAATTCCCGTTTCCCTGGAAATTGGATCCTAGTGAGAAAGGCAATGAGCAAGTAAACAAACATCCAGAAAGATGACTTCAGACTAAGATAAGGGCCCAGAAGGAAACAGGGTGGTATGGCTGTAACTGGGGGCTTGTAGATATGGTGGCCTCTGTGAGCAGATGCATTTGAACTGAGACCAGAGGGGTAAGAATAAATCAGTCGTGCAAAGAACAAAGAATCCAGGTAAGAACATTCCAGGCAGAGGGAACAGCAAGTGTAGCCTCTAGGGTTGGGGAGGCCCACTGTATTCAAAGAAGAGAAAGGAGCAAAGCATGGAAAGGAGCCTAGTGAGCGAGGAGAGTGTTGCAGGATTGGGCTGGGGAAGTGAGCTGGAGTCAGGCTATTCCAGGCCTGTGTTACATGAGCACTCTGGGCTTTATGCTAAGAGCTATGGGAAACCCAGGGAGGATTTGAGCAGAGGGCTGAGGGATAAATCATGAGCCCATCTTCCTCTTTTAAAAAAATATCACTCTAGCTGATGAATGGAGAGTGGGCTGTAAGGGGGAGGAGGAGAACTGAAGAGAAGACTTTGGAAGCTATTGCAAGGGACAATGATCAGACTTGAGCTCTGGAAGTGGTACTGGGGAGGGAGGCAGGAGAAAAGACCTGAGACACATTTTGCAGGTGGAACCGATCAGACTTGCCCCTGGGTTGGATATACGAGGTAAGGGAGGACAAGGATTCCTCAGATGTAGGTCTGAGCCATTGAGTAATTGAAGGTGATGTTTCAATGCTGTGGAAAACTGGGGGAAGAGCAGAGTGAGGCCCCATGGGGAGTGGAAATCAAGAGATGTTGATTGAATACCCACTTGGAGATAATCATCTATGTGTCCCTGGAGCTGAGGCCAAAGGCTTTGACCAGACCCTGTGGTGTGTCTGCGAGAGATGGTCAGTATAGAAGTGATTGGGCATTGTTAGAAATCTACCTTTTCTTGGGGAGAAGGGTTTATTTCAGGATGGGTGGAGTCAGAAGTAGGTTTCTTATTCTCACAGATAGTGGTTTTTGTTTTGTTTTTCTTGAACAGTCACCATCTCCCCTCACCTTTGGAAGCTGCTTTTTTTTCCCCAAAGGCAGAGGAGCTGTTAGGAGAGGCAAGGCTCTGGACCCAGGCCCTTTGTGATTCCTGAATCCCCTCATTATCAGGCTGTCCCTGGGATCCCCAGAGCTGCAAAAGACTTAGAAACCACAAAGCAGAGTAAGAAAGTGACATTAACTAGAGACTAATGCCCTGACTCTCCCCAACTGATCCCTCTACCACCATCTTCAGCTGCTTGCCTGTAGGAAAGACATTCAGTGAGTTGTGGGCACACTATTCTTGAGCTGCCTATGGGCATGTCACCATCAGGTTAAGGGACCTTATGTCCCAACCCAGAGGTCAGCAGACTATAGCCCATGGGCCCCATCCGGCCTGTGCCTATTGTTATGAGTGATGTTTTGTTGACTCACCGTCATATCCATTCGTTCACACTTTGCCTATGACTGATTTTAAGCTGAATCATTGTGACAGACTATTTGGCCCTCACAGCTGCAAATGTTTACTATATGGCCCTTCATAAAGAAAATTTGTCAGCTCCTGGCCCAACTGATTAGACCGAAAAGTGTATCAGTAGAACTTGGAGCTCATTTTCCTTCTCTGTGGGCATCCCTGATAGCTCAGTTGGTAAAGAATCTGCCTGCAACACAGGAGACCCCGGTTCAATTCCTGGATTGGGAAGATCCCCTGGAGAAGGGATAGGCTACCTGCTTCAGTATTCTTGGGCTTCCCTTGTGACTCAGCTGGTAAAGAATCTGCCTGTAATGTGGAAGACCTGGGTTCATTCCCTGGGTTGGGAAGATCCCCTGGAGAAGGGAACGGCTACCCACATCAATATTCTGACCTGGAGGATTCCAAGGACTGTATAGTCCTTGGGGCCTCAAAGAGGTGGACACGACTAAGCGACTTTCCCTCCTCTGCAGCTTCAGCATGCCTGTCCTAGAGCAGCTCCCTGGGCAAAGCTTCTTGTCCTTCCAGCAGACCCTAGGTTATAGGAATGATCCTAGGAAACACCTCCAGACAAGGTACCCTAGGACCAGCCACATGGCCTCACAGCTTCTAGACTGGACAATAACTTGGGGGTTGGAAGATCCTCTAGGATCCAACACTGCTTATGTGTGTGCTGTGTACTGAGTCGCTTCAGTCATGTCTGATTCTTTGTGACCCTATGGACTGCAGTCCACCAGGCTCCTTTGTCCATAGGAATCTCCAGACAAAAATACTGAAGTGGGTTGCTCTGCCCTCCTCCAGTGGATCTTCCCAACCCAGGGATCAAACCCGTGTCTCTTATATCTCCTGCATTGGCAGGTGGGTTCTTTACCACTAGCACCACCTGGGAAGCCCACAATCCTGCTTAACCACCAATCATTTTAGTCTCACCCACATGTCCTCAGAAAAAGAGTGTGTCCAGTGCATCACCATAATGGTGGCAGGACACACTCTCATCTCAGCTCTCCCTGGGTGTCCTCCCGCTTCCACCGTTGCTACCCACTGTCTGATCTCTGCCTTGTTTTACTCCCCCAACTACAGAGAGTTGAGGTTGACTTGTAAGGTGACATTTTCCTTTGAGTAGCGCTTCTGGCTGGCTCATCTACCCCCTTGGCTTAGGCGCTAGCCTATGCTGGCCCCTGTGGGGGTTGGTTGAGCATGGTTGCATAATACCAGCATGACAATTTTTGTATAAGGAATGGGCTAATGGGACTGCCTATTTGGAGACTGCATCTGCTCTGTATTTTGAGGAATATTGCTATAGGTATTGCTTCCTACAGGTGGATTGGAACAGTCCTCAGAGCTTCCCATGTTCAGAGGTAGGGGTCCACAGGACCTGGCTGGACAGTATACCTGCCCCTTAACCCAACATCCATCACCAGTAAACTATCTACTCCCCAGGAATAATGTTTCTCACGGGGACCTAAGGTGGATGTAGAGGCGACGGACCAGGGCAACATCTTTCATCTGCCTTGCTTCTAGCCCGTTTTCACTCCCTCTCACGCTTTTCCTCAGTAGGGCATTTCTCTCATACTTTCCCACAGACTTTCTACCCAAGTCAGCTTTTCCACGGAGCTCACAAGCTATTCAGAGAGATCTGAACTCCCCATTCCTCAAAGTCTCCAGCGAAGCATGCAGAATTCAGCCATTTTGCCCATTCAGACTTTCCAGATGTCTGATATTGGGCAAGAGACGCACACTGATGAAGGAGGGCACTTTTTTACCTTCTTCCCACGTGTTTGACATGGTCCAGATGTAGGCATTTGAGAAAGAGACTGATTTGCTTTATTCATGAAAAAGTGATGAAATAACACAGGGGAAAGCTTTGACAAGTCATGCCTAATCCCACTGTTCCAACACAACTACCATTTCCACTTCTGCATATTTCTTTCCTGGTTTGGTTCATCTCAGATGTGTGTAGAAATAATTGCAAACACAATGGTCCCAATGTTTGGTAATCTGCTTCTTTCCTTCATTATTTCATTATATGTATTCTCACCCCCTGTTTTCACATTGTCTGTGAAATTGTTGGTCTTGACTTCATAATAGTCCTTTGGAGTAGATATACCATTTCCTTAGTGTAATGATTAATGGTCTTCAAGTGAGCGTGCTTCATTCAAAACCATGCTCTGTGATCTTGGGAAAATAAGCAGTTTAACCTCCCTGAGCCTCAATTTTTAGATCTGTAATGTGAAATCAATATTAATCTTCGAAAGACATTGTCAGGGTTAAAATGAGATAACGTGTATGTATTAGCATTAGTCAACATAAGCTGTATATTGTGTTAACAAACAACCCCAAGTCTCAGTGGTTTATAAAACAAAGGTTTAGGATGTGCCTGATGGCCTAGTGGTTAAGACTCTGTGCTTCCAATGCAGGGGGTACATGTTTCATCCCTGGTCGGGTAGCTAAGATCTTCCGTGCCTCATGGCCAAAGAAACAAAACATAAAACAGAAGCAATATTCAAATAAAGACTTTAAAAGTGGTCCACATAAAAAAAAAACTTAAAAAAAAGTTTATTTCTTCTTCAGGTTAATTGGTGGTGGGAGGGGTTGGTGGTGATGTGGCTCTGCTCACTGCAGTTACTTCAGGACTCAGAATGACAGGTAACCATGTGTCTGCTGTTTATAACTCTCTCGACAGAATTATATGGCAGCACCTACCAACAAAAAGGATCAGAATGATAATCTTACCTTGTTTGAAAGGGAGGAAACTAGAAGCATTTGATAATTTCCACAGCAAATGACTGTGGGATTATATGTTATTATGCTTATTTCCACAACATATAATTAAAATGGAAACATACATGAAAAGTTCTCAGCACCATGTCCTAGGAGCAAAGGGAGCACGTTTATAATTGTTGCTGTGTTTGTCAACTTTCTTTGCAATAATAGGTAGTATTTTGATGAATATCCTTATGCAGAAGTTCTTTGCTCCTACTGAATAGTTACCTAAGAATGAATCATCAAAAATAGTATTAAATGACTAAGCTTTGGGGTCAGGCAGAGGAGAAGTCAAATTCTGGCTCTAAAACTTACCATATGGGGAATCAACACCAGAAGGGATGTGAAATCAGTGGGAACTAAACCACTGCTTCAGTTTCGTTGCATAATCTGATTTAGATTTTTTACCCTTAACGTAACATCTCCCATTCGTGTGTAAAGTTTTCTAATTTATAGTCTTCGGTAATAGCCAGAGTTAAAGAAATTTTTATGTTTGTATAGTATGCCACCCTCTCTATACCTCTAGTTTAATTTCTGTCTTGTGATGCTAGTGTATGTAAGCTACTTTGTGCATCTCACTGAGGGCGAGCTTGGCCTTGCTGAATTCTTATTGGTTGAATGTACTTGAGGTCTGCCAGCCAGTGATGTCATTCATAAGACCTGAGTTTAAAGAACTTCTTTCGTGGAAACAAGAGTGATATGTACACTTAAAAAAGAAATATATTCTTATTTTCTGCCTTGGGTCTTAGTCGTGGCACATGGGCTCTTCACTGTGTCATGTGGGCTCTCTAGTTGTGGGACACAGACTCTCTAGTTGCGATTTGCAGGCTTAGTTGCTCTGTAGCATTATGGAATCTTAGTTCCCTGACCAGGGATTGAACACATGCCCACTCATTCCAAGATGGATTCTTAACAACTAGACCATCAGGAAGATCCCTGACATGCACATTTTACATGGCATGTGTTGCCATGGTCTAACCCAGACACAGGGTTTAGCCTGAGGCCCCAAGTTATGACCTGCAGAGTCTGCCTTACGGTGGGTGAAAAATTTGCTTCTGACTTTGAACAAGCTGCTTAACAAAGATGTGTCTTCATTGAATCCGTGGTAAAATGGACACAGTAACATGTTGGCATCTAATATTAATAGATGCGATGAACCTGATTTCCCTTCTCCTGCGCAAAGACAAAATATCTTCGTGGCTTTTGCTAAGCACATTCATACTGGAAAGAGGATGTTTGTGGATTGTCTATTAAATATTTAGATCAGTGGTTCAGAACCCTCAACGTCTATCAGAATCACCTGGATGAACTTAAAAACACTAATGCCTGTCCCTCCTCTGGAGACATTCTGATTTAATTGGGCTGGAGTGTGTCCTGGCCATTGGGATTTTTAAAAGCTCCCCAGGTAATTCTAATATTCAGCGAAGTTTGAGAACTGTTGACTAGACCAGTGGTTCTCAAACTTGAACATGCTGCAGAATTCCCCAGAGGGCTTATTAAAACCCAGATTGCAGGGACCCACCTCCAGAATTTCTGATTCAGTGTTTAGTAGATATGAGGCGGAGCCTGGGAGTTTGATTTCTAACAAGTTCCCGGGTAATGCTGATGTTGCTGGTCCAGGGTCCACTCACAGACAGTCATTGATGGATGATACCATTTGCTCTCTGTGCATTTCTCTCCTGTGAAGGGCTTTGAAAGGGGAAATGGGGGCAGGCCTTTTGGAAGCAGGAAAAACGTACATAATGTCCTCTCTGCATCTACCCCAGACCAGAGGACAGTGGGTCTCTTTCCTGAGATGCTGTCACAACAGGCAGCCTGGTCCACTGCTTTTTTCCTTTAGAAACTAGCAGCTGGCTGAAGAGCTCAGCCCGCTTGGCTCAGCGAGCCTGAGCCACCAGCCCTCTTGTGAACTAGAGACATCAGTCTCCCTCCTTCCATTACCTCCATTAGCACGGCTATTTGTAGCAATTCCTCTTCCTGGCTGCCTGGGATATAAAATGCTGACTGTGAAGCCACACTTGCTGTATGAAGCTTCTAGGACGGAAAGGAGGAATAGGATGGTCTCTGACCCACGGGATCAGAGTGGCACGAGGCAGAGCGGGGGGAAACAGGATGTAGTTGTAGCCCCTGATCTGGGGGGTTGGGGGGGGCACTGCAGGCAGAAGAGGAACCTGGGCAGAGTCACTCCGAGCCAAAATATTCCCAGATTAGCTGGGCTTAAGATACCTAGGCAATTGAAGATAGAGCAGGGGATTTATTTCTCTATCATTCTCCAGATAGTTGTGAGAAAGTGGTGTGAGAGCATGTCTTGGGGGGTGGGAGCTAAAATGTGGGGAAATAGTGGAGAAAAGATAGGGACGGGTATATGATATTTTTGCGTATCATCTGAGTGATGAGTGTGTACATTCTGTGGCATAGCTAAGGGATAACTTAAATCAGCCTCAGTTTACAGGGGGAAGACGCTCAGTCCTACAGTCCCGCTGCTTTGGCAGACAGAAGTATCTCCGAATGAACATTAGCAAAAGCGACAGTGATGGCTACACTTGCACAGCACTGTGTGCCAGGGGCTCTGCTGAGCGCCTTCCGCACGTTAACTCGTTTCATCCTCACATCAGCCCCAGGAGGTAGCGACGCTTATGATTCCTGTTGTATAAACGAGGGACGTGAAGCACACGGAGGTGAAGTGATTTGCTCAAGGTCACACAGCTGGTAATGACTTGGTCCCAGAGTCCCGATTCTTTGTCCTGGAGTGGCTGCTTGTGAGGGGTTCCAGCACCTGTAGGGATGTCCACTGTGAGTCCCATTTGAAATATGTGGTCAGTTTCTGTGGACTGGGAGAAAGAACTCGGCTCCCTTCTGGCCATGCCACTATTAAATCAAATGTGTAGGCTAAATTTCACTCCTTTCTAAGGCTGCTTCTTTTCCTGAAGTTTCCTCCTGCCACGTGGTGCCTGGTGTAGCTTAGGCAAGAGACCGGAGCTTCTGCGTGAGCAGGCAAAGTTACCCCATTACCTCCCCTTTCTGTGCCCCATCGCTCCTCCTCTGGGTGCCCTCAGGATGCCCCAAGCCACTATCATCTTGCCTCCCCAGACATCCCTCCCACAACCCTCCCCAAAGCAGCCTCTCCTTACTGTCTTCCAGAGACCTCATAATACCCTCAAATAAGTCCAAGGCATCTATCACTAGAGCGAGAAAACAGTAATACATTTTCCCTCCCAAATTCTAACCACCTCAAGCACAAACCCACTCTGCCTTCATCTTTCATGCTCCCTTTTTCCTTCTTCCATCCTCTTGTCATCACTCTCTTCTACTTGGAAGATACAGGAGAGGAAAAGATGGGTAGTTGATCAAGCCAAGGTCTGGTCCAGGTCTGACATTTATCAACCATGAAACTGGTGACAAATCCCACAGGACGGTTACAAGCAACGACGAAGGCATCAAACTCTGGCTCTGTCATTCTGGGGCCGGGGGTAGAGACTGAACCTGTTTCTCTGGTCCCTGGTCTGCATGGTGGGGCCAATAACTCTGATCGTGTGGGATACGGGGAGAAACAAATGCCTACCCGCTGTGCAGTGCTCAGAGCAGCGTCTGGCATGGAGCACGAGCTTTCAATTAACAGTAATTACAAGAGCTGTTAAAATGATTACTCTCTCCCTGGCCTCAGTTTCCTCAGGGTTGGACTGCTTGATTTCCCAGGGCCCTCCCAGCTCCGGCATCCTCTGACTCATTGGCATCCTTCTTGTTTCAGGTTTTTTATTAGATTTCTCCAACTGACTCATCTTTTTCCATCTCGCTCCCTTATCATCACCCTCCATGAAAAAAATGAACCTTCCTCCCCTTTGTGCACAAGCTACTGCTCCATCATCTCTGCCCAGGGGAGGGGTATGGGGTCGAATTATCCAAGCCAACCAGCCCCCTGCACACCACCACTGCTTTGAGTCAGATTCCTTTGGATTTATAAGGCACAGGAGGAGTAGGTAGTCGATATGAATAACCATTACATCGGGGAGGGCTTTTTCTTCTCCCTCTGACTGATGACAGCTAAATTACTGCTAAATATAGGCCCTGAATTTGCATGAATCTGCAGCTTGCCACAGCCAGGCTGGGGGTTTTATTGACAGCCGAGGCGCTGGAGGCAGGCAGGCAGGCACCTGCTCTAACATACCTCTTCCAGAGGAAGCGTGGATTTAGGAGGAGCACCCTCCCTCACCTCCTCTCCAAGGCTCGCACTCTTCTCTCCTAGCCTCCGGGCCTCTTGGTTCCCAGGAAAGAGCCTGGGCTTTGGGTTTGAATCCTAGATCTGCCCTCGAGCCAAATGTGGTACTGAGCAGATGACTTAGCCACTCCTCACTCCCCCTCTGGGGCTTCCCAGGCGGCGCTAATGGCAAAGAATCCTCCTGCTAATGCAGAAAGCTCAAGAGACTCGGTTCAATCCCTGAGTCAGGAAATTCCCATGGCAACCCACTCCAGTATTCTTGCCTGGAGAATGCCATGTACAGAGGAGCCTGGCAGGCCCCGGTCCACGGGGTCTCAAAAGAGTCGTTCACAAGTAAAGTGGCTGACACGCACACACACACACACCCCTCCCCTAGCCTCAGTTCCCTCACTGGCACAATAAGTTAATAATAGCATAAAGTGGCTAATCTTTATCTCAAATACCTAGTTTCCTGATCCTGGTGGCTCAGGCGGTAAAGAGTCTGCCTGTAACGTGGGAGGCCTGGCTTTAATCCCTGGGTCGGGAAGATCCGATGGAGAAGGAAATGGAAACCCACTCCAGTATTCTTGCCTAGAGAATCCCATGGATGGAGGAGCCTGGTGGGCTATAGTCCATGGGGTCACAAATAGTCAGACACGACTGAGTGACCAGTACTTTACTACATCACATAAAGAGAAGTTTGGAACTAGACTGTTCTAAGTTTCTATCTCTCAGCTGTACCAACACATTTGCGTTTTTGTCCTTAGGTTCAGTTCAGTTCAGTCGCTCAGTCGTGTCCGACTCTCCGCGACCCCATGAATCACAGCACGCCAGGCCTCCCTGTCCATCACCAACTCCCGGAGTACACTCAAACTCATGTCCACAGAGTCGGTGATGCCATCCAGCCATCTCATTCTCCGTCGTCCCCTTCTCCTCCCGCCCCCAACCTTTCCCAGCATCAGAGTCTTTTCCAGTGAGTCAACTCGTCGCATGAGGTGGCCAAAGTATTGCAGTTTCAGCTTTAGCATCAGTCCCTCCAATGAACATCCAGGATTGATCTCCTCTAGAATGGACTGGTTGGATCTCCTTGCAGTATAAGGGACTCTCAAGAGTCTTCTCCAACACCACAGTTCAAAAGCATCGATTCTTCGGCGGTCAGCCTTCTTCACAGTCCAACTCTCACATCCATACATGACCACGGGAAAAACCATTGCCTTGACTAGACGGACCTTTGTTGGCAAAGTAATGTCTCTGCTTTTTAATATACTATCAAGGTTGGTCATAACTTTCCTTCCAAGGAGCAAGCGTCTTTTAATTTCGGCTGCAATCAGCATCTGCAGTGATTTTGGAGCCCAAAAAAACAAAGTCTGACACTGTTTCCACTGTTTTTCCATCTATTTCCCATGAAGTGATGGGACCAGATGCCATGATCTTTGTTTTCTGAATGTTGAGCTTCAAGCCAACCTTTTCACTCTCCTCTTTCACTTTCATCAAGAGGCTTTTGAGTTCCTCTTCACTTTCTGCCATAAGGGTAGTGTCATCTGCATATCTGAGGTTATTGATATTTCTCCCGGCAATCTTGATTCCAGCTTGTGCTTCTTCCAGCCCAGCGTTCCTCATGATGTACTCTGCATAGAAGTTAAATAAGCAAGGTGACAATATACAACCTTGACGTACACCTTTTCCTATTTGGAACCAGTCTGTTGTTCCATGTCCAGTTCTAACAGTTGCTTCCTGACCTGCATACAGGTTTCTCAAGAGGCAGGTCAGGTGGTCTGGGATTCCCATCTCTTTCAGAATGTTCCACAGTTTATTGTGATCGACACAGTCAAAGGCTTTGGCATAGTCAATAAAGCAGAAATAGATGTTTTTCTGAAACTCTCTTGCTTTCTCCATGATCCAGCGGATGTTGGCAATTTGATCTCTGGTGCCTCTGCCTTTTCTAAAACCTGCTTGAACATCTGGGAGTTCACGGTTTACATACTGCTGAAGCCTGGCTTGGAGAATTTTGAGCATGACTTTACTAGCATGTGAGATGAGTGCAATTGTGCGGTAGTTTCAGTCCTTAGGTTACTGTTTCAAAATTCCAACATGGAACTTCCCAGGTGGTCCAGTAGTTAAGGCTTTGCCTTCCAGTTCAGGGGACTCAGGTTCAATCCCTGTTTGAGGGGCTAAGATCCTTCTTACCTAGAGGCCAAAAAATCCAGAACATAAACAACAGAAGTACTGCTGGAATGAATAGAGACTGTAAATCAACCAGTCCATCCTGAAGGAAACCAACCCTGAATATTCATTGGAAAGATTGATGCTGAAACTGAAGTACAAATACTCTGGCCACCTATTGCGAAGAGCTGACTCTTTGAAAAACAACCCAGATGCTGGGAAAGATTGAGGGCAGGAGGAGAAAGGGCGACAGAGGATGAGATAATTGGATAGCATCACCAACTCAACTGACATGAGTTTGAGCAAACTCCAGGAGACAGTGAATGACAGGGAAGCCTGGTGTGCTGCTGTCCATGGGATGGCAAAGAGTCAGACATGACTTAGCGACTGAGCAACAATATGTACTTTAAAAATAAAGATTTTTTTTTTAGGTCCATATTTTAAAAATCTAAAAAAAAAAAAAAAGATCCCAACATGGCAGCTCCAGGTATCAAATCTTATCAGAATTAAATTCAAAGCAGAAAAAAGGCAGCTGCTTTCCTTGTCACCTCCCTTTTCATCAAGGAGCATAGTCTTGCATAGAAACTCCCAGAAGAGTTCCCTGTTGTAGCCCATGGCAACCACAACAATAATCAGCATCATAACAATAGTTAATTGATGGAGCACTTGGGCACCTTCTAAATACTTGCATGGGTTAACTTAAAAGTACAAGCATTAGTCACTCAGTCATGTCCAACTCTTTGCGACCCTATGGGTTAGCTTACTTAAGAAAATAATCCCAAGAAATAGGTGCTATTTCAAGATACAGAGAGGTTTAAAAATCTCGCCCAAAGCTATTCAGCAGATAATTGTCAGAGGTGAGATTTAAACCTAGGGAGTTTATCTATAGAGCTCAGGCTCTGTCACTGGGGTTGAGTGAAGGTCTCGTCCAATTGTTCAGTCTTTGACTCTGACTGGTGAAAGCTGAGATGCTGGAATGAAGAAGGAAACTACTTCCCTGAGCACATTAGACTTGCCAAATACAGAGGCCAAATAAGGGTTCTACAAGCTAAGGATGAAGTGGGAAATGGCTTGGTGTACCTACCTTCCTATCTCATAGGGTTATTAGAGAGTCAGAAGGCAGAATGCCCCTGTTGTAGTCTGCTCAAGCTGCCATAACAAGGTACCCAAGACTGGGTGACAGAAAAACAGACATTTATTGCCCACGGTATTGGAATTTTGGTAAGTCTGAGGTCAAAGTGCCAGCAAGGTAAGTTTCTCCTCTTGAGTGGTAAGCAGCTTCCAGCTTGTTGTGTGCTCACATGATGTTTTTTCTTTGTGTGTATACACAGGGAGAGAGAGAGAAAGAAAGAGCACGCGAGAGCTCCCTGGTGCTTCTTTGTATTAATATAAGGGCACTAATGCCGTTATATTATGGGGGTGGGGCCCCCATGACCTCATCTAACCCTAATTACCTCTCCAAGGTTTCATCCACAAATACCATCACATTTGGGGTTTAGGGCTTCAACATGTGAATTTGAGAGGGGACCCTGTTCAGTCCATGGAAGTCCTTTAGTGCCTTTCTCAAAGTTCATGTCCAGTAAGAGAGAATTTCCCTCTCCTATTCCTCCAATCATTGATTCAGTTTGTTATTTTGAAGACATAGTCTGAGATCAACCTTAAGACACTACAGTCTAGTTGGACAGAGAAGATCAGCAATGAAGTCACCTCTCATGATGATATCAGTGTAAGGGCTGAATGTCCGGGCTTGTTCAGAGATGTGCCAGATGGAGCAGCTGGTCCAGCTTCTCCTGTTGACCACAGTGGCCAATCTATTGAATGTCCAGATCTATCCTGAGCTGAGATGCAGAAGAGCAGACCTCAGTTAACTCAGAGATAGATTTCTGGACATCTTGGTCTAAGACCATTTGGAGATACAGAATCTCAGCTGCCAGATAAGAGTTTTGGAGAAAGATGATTTTCTATGGCAGAGAAAGCTGGACTAAATGTGGCTGAAGCTCTGGCTTATGCCTCTGACATCATCAGAAGATATTTACGGAGGGATCACAATGAAGGGGACACACAGCGAAATGGGATCAGGTCCAGCCAGCCTGCCTGTTGTGTCTCAGCTGGCAGGGCTGTGGATGGGCTGATACTCAAGTGAGGATTAGGCAGAGCAGTAGTGCTGCTGTGAAGTTTGGAAAAAACATTACTGAAGGAGGAGCATTTGCATTAAGGGTCAGCAGCATAGAGGTGCCAGTTGCCAGGTGGAAGAAGCCAGAGCAGGAGTGGAAATGCAGGGTTGCCACCCCGCCTGGAGCTACCGCTGCCATCTGAGGGAGAAAGCCAGAGGCCTGACCATCCAAATCCTCACGAAGAGTGTGGTTGCTGTATTTATCAAAATGCCAGAGTATGAAAGACCATGAAACAACATGCCCCTGGGGCATCGATGGAAGAGCCAGGCCAGGACAAGTGATAGGGGGCAGGGGTGCCCAGTGGTGCAGCTCCAAGACTGACTGGGTCTGAATCCCTGCTCTACGTGATTCACTTGTGGTCTTAGATGATGACTGAAATTCACCTGGCTCATAAAGATGATGATGGTTGAGGATTACAGGAGAGGTGTGTGCAAAGTGGTCAGAAGCGTCTGGCATTTAGCAGGAGGGACACTGTGGGCTCTATCTTTTTGAAGCTGATGGAGAGGTGGATGGAGACAGTTTGTCTCCATCCTATGGGCCTTTCTGCCAGTGAGAACAGCCACCCCTGGCTTTCATGATGAAAGACCGGTGCTGGAACAACGTCACCCAGGGAGAAGTGCTTTGAACCCCTTCTTTATGGAAGATGAATCAGTGGTCAGCTTCATGTTGGAGGCAGACCCTCTAATCTCAAATTCTCATCTAGTTTTCTGCTGCCTCCATGGCCTCCTCAGGGAAGGCCTCAGCCCCTTTGTTCTCCAGGGTGCCAGTCCTCTTTTCCCTGCCATGGCCTGGACTGACCCTGGAGCTTGGATCCTGGTGGCATTTCTGAGGGCTCCAGGCAGCATCACCCATTTAAGTTGCACCCCTCTGGAGCCGTGGCCAGTCCTGACCTCCCATGGTGCCCAAACAGCAGGAGATTTTGTCCTGGAAACAGCAGTGAGTTAGAAATAGTTTTGACTGCTCTTTGCAGAGCAAAAGCAGAGAAATCCCTATGGGAGACTGGAGTTGCTGCCTGGCTCTTCTCTGACCAGATCTTATAGATTTTTCTACCCCCTTCATCTAATCCTTCAAAGCACTGGTGGGCGACTGAGGGTGCTCTGCTCTCTGCCTGCGTCTTCACCTTCCCCTCTGCCATAATGAGCCTGGTTTGGTTTTACTTCTGGAATCCCAAGAAAGCCTCGACTCTGCATTTCCCTCTCCCTTAGTTCTTACCCTGTACTTCAAAAACATCTTTTCCTGCTCATCCTGCCAGGAGCATTCATTCCTCTTGGACCTTGATCGGCTGGAGCAGGGCTGCTCAGGCCCTCCTAGCTCTTGGATTCTGTTGCCCTGGCAGGCTCCCTGGTCACCAGTTCAGTCCGCAGTTGCTCTGCATACCTGCTCTTCTTGTCCCCAGATGTGTCTGCCATCTTCCCAGCATGGCCAGCAGCCGGCCAATCCCTGCTCAGCTGAGTGGGCCTGAGAAGTTGGAAGCATGGACTCTAGGACACCATCTCTCATACTCCTGTGGACTTCAGATTTGGGTATAAAATATTGTGCCAGTGTGCATAACCAAAAGTTTCTTTGAGTGGTACATGACTCACTGAGAAGTTAAAACTCAGTGAACGAGAGTTCTTCTGAGTACCCCTGATGTCACAATACACCTTTTCAGTCAAGGGGAGGGCTGTGTCTTATTCATCTTTGCATCAATTGTTCCTAGTTCAGTGTCTGACACATAGCAGGTACTCATAAAATAAATGGTCAGTGAAAGAATGGACTAAGATGTGGTATATCTTGAACCCCTTGGAGAAAGAAGGAGCTTCCTTTCCAAGGCCCCTCTAGATCAATGTGCATTTCTGCAAAGGCACTTCCAGTTACAGGGAGCTCCCTCTTTCCTAAGTTAACTCTCTCCATTGCATTTCCTCTATAGAGCTGGGTTCTGTCCTTCTTCAACTTTTCCTCTCGGCTCATGCTCTGGCCTGAGAGGCTGCCCAGGATTCATTCCACCTTTGGGGCCCTTTGTGCTGTGATTCATGGGGTCGCAAAGAGTCGGACACGACTGAGTGACTGAACTGAACTGAAAGGACCGTCACATCAGAAGTGCAGGCATCATCTTCTCAGCTTCTGCCAATGATGCTGCTGCTGTTTGCTGTACACAACCAGTCCCCTCCCAAACAAGAAGAGGGGCAGTTCCCACCCTCTGGGAGATGTCAGCCTCAGACAGATCAATCCATGACAAGTCTCTGTTCCCAGATGGAACACAATTCTCTTGATACAACAAAGATTGTCAGAACAAAGGAGAGCTTTCAAGCTCATGTCAACGAATCACCTTAATATACAGACAAGAAGACTGATGTCACCAGAAGGGAAATGACGTTCCACGGCTCACGTGTCTGCAACCAGAGCCAGTTCCCCTGGCTCCCAGCCGTGTTCCTCTTTCTGTGCTCTGCAGCCTCCTTCCTGCAACACAGAGGAGTGACCGGAGTCTTGCACTTTCTGATCGGTTCCAAATAAATGTTCCTGTTGGGTTGCCGAATTTTCCTGGATCTCCCAGGGTCTGGGCACCTTCTTGCTTTGCTGAAGTGAGGAAAGTCTTGGGGTTAATCCTTAGCTGTTTATGGATGTATTCATGGCTGCCAACTTCAGATACATTTGAGAGTAGTGTTTACGCATAGTCTCAGGGGACTTCCCTGGTGGTCCAGTGGTTAAGACTTCATCTTCCAGTGCAGGGGGTGTGGGTTTGATCCCTGGTCAGGGAGCAAAGATCTCACATGTCTTGCAATCAAAAAGCGAAAACATAAAACAGACGCAATATTCTAACAAATTCAATGAAGTCTTTAAAAAAAGACATAGCCTCTGGAACCAGACTTTCTGGGGTTTAATCCTGATTCTGTCACCAGGTCCTTCCTAGCTTTGTGATCTTGGGCAAATTGTTTGATATGTCTGCACCTCATCTATAAAATGGGGTAAATTTTCACTCATAGGGCCATTTGACACATAAATGAGGAAGAAGGGTTTAACTCAGCACTGGCTAAGTATTAGCTTATGAGTCCCAATTTCCCTGCATTCACTGGAGCCGGTTTACCTATACAAAGGACTGATCTTACAGTGACCCCCTTCTGTGCCACCAAGAATGGCTCCAGGCATATTTGAAGTGGAGCTCTGTGGTGTTGCCTGTCTCCAAAGGAACTTGGTTTGCAGTGTTGCTTCTAACATACCCACCTGAGGAGGCTGCTTCGCTAGGCAGTGGAGTATGGGATTTAGAGCCAAAAATGGCTCTGAACCCAGCTGCCTGGGTTTCAGCCCCACCACTTTTGAGACATCAGACCCTGGCCAGGTTCCTTTGCTTCTTTTTGACTTAGTTTTCTTATCTGCAGAGGGGGTGACCATGCCTCTGAGCACTGGGTAAGAATTAAGCAACACACGCGAAGGACAGCGTTTGACATTCAGTAGATCGTTGTTAGTGGTGATATTGGCTAATATTTATTGAGCACTTAGAGTGTGCCAGGCACCATTTCAAGTGCTCTTAGATTAATTCATTTAATCTTCGCAACAACCCTATGAAATAATACGAGTTTTATCCTATTTTGCCAGTGGAAAAAACACTAAGTCATGGAGAATTAAAGCAACTTGTTTGTGAGTGAGATTTTCAGCCAGGTGCTCTGGCTTTGGTACTCATCCACTGAGTTACCCCTGAACTCCATGGGGTGGGGGTACCACACACAGCAGCTGTGGCTGCAGAACTTTCCACTTGATGTTATAATTTGTGATGTATGCCTATAGGCCTGAGTCTACCTGAAGCCATCTTTCTCCAGAAAGCCTGGGTCAGCACTGGTATACAGATTAGCATGGGGAAGGAGTGGGAGAGAAAATGATCCCTGGCAGAGAATGACTACTAATTTGCTGTGTACTGGGCATTGACCATGTGCCTAGGTTGGCAACCCCGGGGCAAACCAGCTGCTGATGCCACCTCCTAGGGTGTGCCTGGCAAAATCTGCCATGATGGTTTGGAACAGTTTAATTACAGCTGTGACCTAAATTGTTGTTGAAGGAAGGGGTGGACAGTGCAGGGGCCAAGGTGAGGGAAAGACAGGGTCTTGGATATTATGACAAAGCCTAGACTCCCACCCTGTGATCTATGGGACACTCACAGGTTTCTCTGACCCTCACTGGAACCAACTCCCCATGTCTATGGCTCCAATCTATCAGCATTCACAACCAATCTCAGATCTTCTGGCTTCTCCTGAAATGAAGTCAATCCATCTTTCTAACCTCAGCTTTCTGGGAGCTTGGCCAACCAAGATCTATATTCTGGTTGTTAAACTCACTCTGAGCAGCTCAGAAAGCTGCCAGACCACCTAGGACACATTTAAGTGAGATCTGGTCAAGAAAGGTGATCCTGTCCTTTGCCGTTGCTACCAACCCTGTAAGGTTTCCACCGTACTCAGCACACGGTCAGTATCAAGTTACCACTGTGCCCTGCACATAGTAGGTGTTCAATAAATATGTTACTGCAGTTGCAGGGTAGAGGTACCCTGGGGAAGATGCTGAACAGGAAGTCAGATGGCAGGAAGAAACATAATCTGGTCTGAAGCAGTAGTGGCTCATGATGAGGTGGTAGGGGTGGTGCTGGGGATCCCTCCTAGTTTTCCAGATACAGTGGTCACATCTCTAAGAGACAGTGCTCAAAGCCCTCAGCACACTTGACCCTGAGGTCCATGCATGTAGTACTCAGCCCTCGGGAGCCCTGCTCAGCTTCTCAGCAGCAAGTGCTCTGGACTGAAGTATCCTGAACTTCAGGCATGCAGTGCTCCGTGTTCCAGAGGACCATCAGCAGTCCAGGCAGAGAACTCAAGGCTCCTGGATGCAGCACTGAGCACAGCAGACATCTGTTGGGGCCGATGACTGACTCCAGGAGGTGGTACCTGGTTTACCTGAGGGCAGAGTCCAGCACTCCAGGAAGCAGTTTCTGGCACTCCAGATGCAGCTGCAAATATTCCAAGGGGGCAACTTTCATGCAGGGGGTATTACTTAGGACTCTAAGAGCTGTGCTGGGCATTCCATGCAGACTGCACTCCACACATCAGGGCAATTGGCAATGGAGACACGTATCCTGGGAATGGGTTTCTGCCTCAAGGCTGTGAGTTAGGATCACTTCATCTGCCCCATGCAGTTCCTTGCATCCCTCCTTGCTGGGGACCTGGCTGGTCAAGCAGATTTTGGATGACAACTAGACCTTCCATTCTCTAGGTAGGGTTGGCCTGCAGGGGATCAGAATGATCCTTTTTACTGTGTACTTTTGGTCCTGGCAATTTTTCTTATAGATATATTCCATGCATATATAGATTTTTTGCACCAATGGTAGAACATTCACTACCTTGCTCTAAAAAATTAATATATTTTGGATGCATCTATATCAGTTGCCTCAATATTTTTCACTACTGCCTGATTTTCCATGGCATGATGACCTATAATCCAGCTAGTTCTCTATCTATTGATATTTAATATTTCTGTCTTTCGCTAGTACTATCAGTCTTATACTCATGCATGTCTTTAGCACATATGTGAGCATATCTAAAAGATAAATTCCTAAGATAGGTTGCTGGCTTAAAATGCATATTTCTTTGGGGACTGCTATAAGATTCCCTATGTAACGACTAGTGGAAATATTCAAAGAAAATATGGTGGATGTTTTGTACAGCTTACACACGGTGGAGAGATTAGTTCCATGTTCACCCCTGTTCTTTGATGGATAACGAGGACCCGTCAAGTAATGGACCTCAGAATTTGTGTTTCCTCAGGATCATTTGGGTTAACAGTCTGTCTGTGCAATTCCTTTTAAAAGCAAAGTCACAGTCTTGTTCAAGTGAAATGCACACTTCCTTGCATTCCATCCCACTCTCATTTGCCGTAGGCTGCTTTCTGAAGGAGGTTGGCCACGTTGTAGCTCCTGCAGTGCTTTTGGCTTCTAAGCATGTTCCCTCCCATAATGGGATTTGAGAAGAAAACCTTTGGCAGAGTTCTCTAAAGGCACTTCATCCTGGTCCATCTGGTAAACCATGGACGGTAAAGGCAGGAAGCGCAGAGCTCCAGGTTGGTCTGGGGTTGAGGTAGGTCTCCCAGTGCTCATGATCATTCACGGGGATAGGAGGTCCTGGCAGGTGGCTGAGGAGAGGTGGCCTTGGGGACCCTGAGGGACTGGCCAGGGTTTGGCTTAACCATTGCTGAACTAGGAATTTGCATTGACTGAACCTCTGATCCATGATTTTCATTTTGATAGATGTCACCAAATTCCCCAGCAGAAAGTGAAAGTGAAGTCGCTTAGTCATGTCCGACTCTTAGCGACCCCAGGGACTGCAGCCCACCAGGTTCCTCCTTCCGCACCAATTTAGTTTCTCCCAACAAGAATGAGAGTGTCTCTCTCCCCACCCTCTGCTACCACAGTCTTATCAAATTTCTGAATTTTGCCCATTGAAAAGTGAAAAATAATTTCTCATAAAAATGTGCATTTCTTTCATTATGAAAGTTGCTATAAACATCCTTAAAATAGATTATTAGTGACCTGTAGGTCTTTTTCTCCTGTGTTGTCTGCTTGAGGTTTGGGTTTGGATTTTGCACACTATTTTTTTTTCCCCCTGTTGGGTTGTTGTTTTCTTATTAATCTACAAGAACTTTTGATATATTAAGTCAGTCAGGCTTTTGTCATATAAGTTACAGATATTTTTTCCCAGTCTGTTTGAAGACTTATGAGTTTCCTTACAATACTTTTTGAAGTTCTGAAATTTGATTTTTCTATTCAAATGAACCTGTTCTTCACTTTTTCTCTTCAGAGCTGGTGTCTTGCTGAGAAAGGCTGTCTCCACTCCACAGTCATAAAATGTCTTCCGCATTCCTTTCTAGTATTTTTTATGAGTTTATTTTTTCTGTAGAAATCCTTGTTCCATCTGGAATTTGTTTGGATGTGAAAAGTGAAGACAAGATCCAATTTTACTTTTTTTTTCCAGATGGCAAGCTAGTATTTTCAACACCCCTTGTTGAATAATCCTTTTTTGCCTAACTGATTTGAAATGCCATATTCATTATGTACAAAATTCCTGTGTGATTTTGGATTTTTATCTGGATTTTATCTTCCTTTATTTGACTGGTTTGTCTGACTCTCAAACACTTTTAAATATTAACTATTTTTATTATTTTTAATATCTTATATGGTTTATCATTTTCATTGATTCTTTCTTTTAAATTTCAGAATCTTTCTGGCCAGTATCACACGTTTATTTCTCCAGGTTAATTTTAAACCCGTTCCTCTGTTCCTCCTCTCTCTCCAAGTCTCACAGATGTATTCACTGGGTTTACATTGCCTCATGAGTATCTCCCTTTCCCACGGAGAGAGAAAACTCTTTGGGCCAAGGAGGAGGGGAAGGTCTGACTCAAGCCAGCCTCTGGGGAAACCAGTGTCACCAGTCCAGCTTGTTGGCAGAGACCCCCAACTTTCCCCAAATCTAATGCTCTCAGGTGCCACAGGGGAAGGTTTAACAACTAAACAAGTTTGGCCAGGGATAAGGGAGGGGGAAGGACAAAATTGGGAGATGGGGATTAACATACACATACTACCTTATATAAAATAGATAACTAATAAGGACCTGCTGTATAGCACAGGGAACTCTACTCAATACTCTATAGTGGCCTATACAGGAAAAGAATCTAAAAAAAGTGGATATATATATAAGTGACTCACTTTGCTGTGCATCTGAAGCTAACACAGCACTGTAAACCAAATATACCCCAATAAAGATTTTAAAACATATTAAAACACAGCTAAATAAATTTGGAAAAACTTGGATTGAATAAAGTTAAACAGTTTTTTCTTAATCATCCTTTTCAGTTCAGTTCAGTTCAGTCGCTCAGTCGTGTCCGACTCTCCGCGACCCCATGAATCACAGCACGCCAGGCCTCCCTGTCCATCACCAACTCCCGGAGTTCACTCAAACTCATGTCCACAGAGTCGGTGATGCCATCCAGCCATCTCATTCTCCGTCGTCCCCTTCTCCTCCCGCCCCCAACCTTTCCCAGCATCAGAGTCTTTTCCAGTGAGTCAACTCGTCGCATGAGGTGGCCAAAGTTTTTAGCAGATATTAATGGATACTTGCCTGTACCAAGTGCTGGGCCCAGAGCTAGGAATGCCACGGGGAAGAAACTGGACATATCCTACCTGTCATGGAGCTATGGTCTAGTCGAGGAAAAAGACATTAAACGAAAAACAAACTCCAATATTCATTGCAGCATTGTTTACAATAGTCAAGACATGGAAGCAATGTAAATGTCCTTCGACTCACGAATGGCTATAGATGTGGTGTGCATATATGCAATGAAATATTACTCAGCCATAAAAAAGAACGCCATGCCATTTGCAGGAACAAGGGTGGACCTAGAGATTACCATGCTAAGTGAAGTAAGTTGGTGAAAGACAAACATGATATCACTTATATGTGGAATCCAAAAAAATGATACAAAATGAACTTGTTTACAAAACAGACTCACAGACACAGAAAACAAATTTATGTTTTGGGGTTTGAGAAAAGGAAAGGTGCGGGGGGGTGGGGAGGAGGGATAAATCAGGAGTTTGGGATTAACGATATACACATTCAGTTCCATTCAGTTCAGTCGCTCAGTCGTGTCCAACTCTCCGCAACCCCATGAATCACAGCACACCAGGCCTCCCTGTCCATCACCAACTCCCGGAGTTCATTCAAACTCATGTCCACAGAGTCGGTGATGCCATCCAGCCATCTCATTCTCTGTCGTCCCCTACTCCTCCCGCCCCCAACCTTTCCCAGAATCAGAGTCTTTTCCAGTGAGTCAACTCGTCGCATGAGGTGGCCAAAGTATTGTAGTTTCAGCTTACTATATGTAAAATAGGCAATCAACAAAAATCTACTGGATAGCATAAGGAACTTTGCTCAATATTGTGTAACAACTTGTATGAAAAAGTAGTCTGAAGAAGAATAGATATACGTATACGTATAACTGATGTACTTTGCTGTACAGCAGCAACCAATACAATATTGTACATCAACTATACTCCAATACAAAATAAAAGTTAAAAATAAACCGCAAATACACATTTACTGGGGCTTGAGACTTTAAGTGTGAAGGAGGGAAGTAGGGAAGGGGCTATGAGGAGGAACAGCCAGGCTGCAAGGGTGAGAACAGGTCTTGTTGAGGAAGTGAAGGGTGAGTGGGTTTCATGGCGTTTCACCACAAATGCTGGCAGAGAGGCCCTCTGCAGCAGGGCCCCAGTTTTTTGACTGTGGGATTCTATTTGGTGGGCCTTTCTGGATGCGTCCTGGCAGGCGCTCTTTGGAAAACGCTAACCTTTTGTTTCTCAGGATCTATAACCCGGATCTGTCTTATCCAAGACAGATGTCCTTAGAGAAGTTGTTCACCCTCTCTGAGCCTCCTTTTTCTCATCTATAAAATAGTGTAATAGAGAAAAGTAAATATTGTATATTAATGCATATATGTGCAATCTAGAAGAATGGTACAGATGAACCTGTCTGCAAAGGAGAAATAGACACACAGACGTAGAGAACGAACATGACTACCAAGGGCAGAAGGGGAGGGGGACGACCTGGGAGATTGGAAGTGGCATATATCCACTACTATGTGAAACCTAGGCAACTAATGAGAACATACTGCGTATCCCAGGGAACTCTGCTCACATGCCCTGCAGTGACAAAGAATGGATATACGCACACGCACAACTGATTCACTTTGATGTGAAGATAACGCGACACTGCGAATAAACTCCAATCAAAAAATTACTGCAACCTTGGTGGTTTAAAACAGCAATAACTTATTCTCTCATAGTTTGACGAGGCTGGAGAGTGAAATCTAGGTATCCGCAGGGCTATTCCTCCCCTGAAGTTTCTAGGGGTGGATCCCTCCATCCCCTCTTTCAGCTTCCAGTGGCTCCCAGAATTCCTTAACTGTGGCAACATCACTCCAGTCTCTGCCTTCATCATCACATGGCCTTCTCCACTGAGTCACCTTGTTCTCTCCTGTCGCTTATAAGGACACTTGGCATTCAATTTAAGGCCCTTCTGATAATCCAAGAAGACCTCATCTCAAGACCCTTAACTCAATTAAACCTGCAGAAACCCTTTTTTCCCCCAAATAAGATCACAGTGACAGGTTCTAAGACATACCTGGTGGGGGACTGTAATTTAACCCACCACAGATGGGAATCCTAGAATTTGTCTTAGAGAATTGTTTTCCTGATTGACAAGACAAGGTCCGTGAAGCTGCCGGCCTCAGAGTGGCCAGACAATGATGCTAGTTTGCTCCTCACTTCTCCATTTTCAAGCGTCTCTGTCCTCAAGAGGGTTCAGTTCAGTCCCTCAGTCGGGTCCAGCTATTTGTGACCTCATGGACTGCAGCACACCAGGCCTCCCTGTCCATCACTAAGTACTGGAGCTTGCTCAGACTCATGTCCATCGAGTTGGTGATGTCATCCAGCCATCTCATCCTCTGTCATCCCCTTTTCCTCCTGCCTTCAATCTTTCCCAGCATCAGGGTCTTTTCCAATGAGTCAGTTCTTCACATCAGGTGGCCAACGTATTGGAGTTTCAGCTTTAGCATCAGTCCTTCCAATGAATATTCAGGATTGATTTCTTTTAGGATTGGCTGGTTAGATCTCCTTGCAATCCAAGGGACTCTCAAAAGTCTTCTCCAGCACTACAGCGCAGCTTTCTTTACAGTCCAACTCTCACATCCATACATGATTACTGAAAAAACCATAGGTTTGACTAGATGGACCTTTGTTGGCAAAGTAATGTCCCTGCTTTTTAATAAGCTGTCTAGGTTGGTCATAGCTTTTCTTCCAAGGAGCACGTGTCTTTTAATTTCATGGCTGAAGTCACCATCTGCAGTGATTTTGGAGCCCAAGAAAATCAAGTCTGTCACCGTTTCCATTGTTTCCCCATCTATTTGCCATGAAGTGATGGTACAGGATGCCATGATCTTCATTTTTTGAATGTTGAGTTCAAGAGAGTTGAACACAACTAATTCACAGTGAAGCAGGAGGGGCCGTGGGGTTTCTTCACCCACCCACCTCCACTGGAGGGAATTTTCCTTTTAAATGAGGAGTCGGGGGAGGAAAGCTCCTCCTCCTCTTTTTCTCAGAGCTTCCCCTTTCTGAATTCTGAGTCCCTGCAGGAGTCATTTATTATCTTTCCTCCCAGGGGGTCCCTGCCAGCTGCTCCTCTGCAGTCCTGGTTATCTCCAACCTGGACCTAGCCTTATCAAGACATCTCTCAACAAGACATTTCTTCTTATCAAGACATCGCTCCTTATCAAGTCATCAGCGCAGATGTTCCTGGAGCTGAGGGTGGAGGAGCCAGCAGACCCTGCCTGAGCCATTTCCCACTTCTCTGACAGCTCCCAGGAGACTCCCATCTTCAAAGAGCCCCTCAAGGCTTTTCCTCCTCGTCTCCTGGGTTTTCACTGCAAAGCAAAGACTACCTCTCTGACCTCTTCCTTATTCTGACTTGCTGCGTTGAGATGTGCTTGTCAAGCTGATGTTGAGGAGCATGAGCCAGATCCTGTTCAGGGGGAGAGAAACGAATGTGCCAGGAAGCAGTTTAAAGGCTTCCGTGCCTGTGGGATGTGTTAACGGCCTTGCTTGCTGCATTCCTGTTCTTCCAGGGACACTGACGTCTCCAAGCAGCCTGCCTCCACAGAGGCAGCCCCTGCACTTGGTCCTTGGGTCCCTCCGTCCCTGGGCTCTTGTGCATCTCTGTCTCTCAGCTCCATGCCCTTCCTCCCATACTCCCCTCGTAATGACAAATCGATGGTAATTGCTTAAGTGCACCTGTTCAATCCTTGGACTGTTGAGAGAGAACTTAATGTCCAAAGAAGTCCCCAAGGAGCCACACGCTGCTTAAATTATGTAAAGGTGAGCAGAGAAGGGTGAATTTCATATGCAGAAATCCTTTTCAGCGTTAAAGTTTCATGGGAAAAACTGAACCCTTGGACTCGTATTTCTGGCCAAAGCTTATCTTCTTTCATTCTGTACATATTTGTTGGTCTCTTGTTATGTACAAGGCCACACAGTCTAGGTAGTATTGGAAGAAGAAAGAGATTAATTAATCAGTCTCCGATCTTTCCTTCGGGATCCCTTACTGCCACATGAAATACCCTCCAACAAGCTAGGGTATCACATCATCCATCTGTATATCTGTCCATCCCTCCACCCAGCCTTCCATCTATTTACTCACCCAGCAAGTATTTATTGAGGGCCTGCTAAGAGCCAGGTTCTATGACAGGCACCAGAAGCACCCAGCAAGGTGAGAGGCAAGACATCTGTTAAAAGGCAGAAGTGATGAAAGTATTAGGGATGGTCCTATAAAAGAGCTGCTGTTTAAGCTGGATTTTGAAGGGCAAGTACAATTTGGGCAGAATGCTTATGTCCATGCCTGTAAAATATGAGCAAGGTCAAGCCTCTCATCTCATTTCCTTTCTTCCCCAGAATTTATGTGCATTCTCAAGGTTTATGTTCACTCTCAAGGTCAGTTCCTGCTTCCTCAGGAAACTTAGCCCCACAGGCTTTTCCTGCCTGGGGCTCTGCTTTCTCTCCGTTTCACATTGACCCCAACATGGCATCAGCCTCTTGCTCTCGACTTCCACAAGAGTCACCAACACAAAGTATCTGTGTGCAGGTAGCAGTGGGCCCCTCAGACATTTCTGGCTTATTCAACCTCCAACCCAACTGGCACATCCAAAGGGAGGCAGGAGTACTGTCTCACCCTCGGTGGAGCTCAGCGAGACAGCTGAGATTCGTCTTCCTGTTGACAGAAATGCAAGCCTCACAAGGGTGGGGAGTTGGCCTTTTCTGCTCACTGCTGATATTCCCAGCATCGGGGTCTTTCCCAATGAGTCAGTTCTTTCTATAAGGAGGCCAAAGTATTGGAGCTTCAGCTTCAACAACAGTCCTTCCAATAAATATTCAGGGTTGATTTCTCTTAGGACTGACCAGTTTGATCTCCTTTCTCTGATGCTGGGAAATACTGAAGGCAAAAGGACCAGAGGGCGGCAGAAGATGAGATGGTTAGATAGCATCACCGACTCAATGGACATGAATTTGAGCAAACTCCGGGAGATAGTGGAGGACAAAGTAGCCTGGTGTGCTGTAGTCCATGGGGTTGCAAAGAGTTGGACACAACTTGGCGACTGAACAACAACAACAATATTCCCAGAACCTAGACTGAAGCCTAGAATAGTGCCCGGCACGTGGTAGGCACTCAGGATGTGTATGTTGAGTTTGTTGAATGAATTATTCCTACCCCAACTTCCTTAAAACATTTAAATGGAAGACTAAGCAGAGGCTCAACTGCAGCAGCAGCCATGGCCATGGCACAAGCTCGCCAGCATTATCCCATCACCTTTGGAATAAAACCCGGAGGTCTCCGCATGACCTAGATATTCTCTTTGACGCACTCCGCTCCAGTGACACAGGTCTTCTTGTGTCTCCCTTGACCACACTGAGAGTACTGCTGCTCCAAAACCTGCCACAGAGGCCCTTTCTGTACCCACATTGCGCTTCTCTATTAACCACAAGGCTCACTCCCGCACCTCCGTCAGGTCGCAGCTCAAACTTCACCTCCTGCCTGAATTTCCTCATTGCATGAGTTCAGCTCAGTTCAACTCAGCGGCTCAGTTGTGTCCAGCTCTTTGCGACCCCATGGACTGTAGCACGCCAGGCCTCCCTGTCCATCACCAACTCCCAGAGCTTACTCACACTCATGTCCATCAAGTCGGTGATGCTATCCAGCCATCTCATCCTCTGTCATCCCCTTCTCCTCCCACCTTCAATCTTTCACAGCATCAGGGTCTTTTCAAATGAGTCTGTTCTTCACATCAGGTGGCCAAAGTGTTACTGCCTGCTATTATCTTGCACATTATTTACGGATCACCTCTTCCCGTTGAGAATTTTAGCTCCATAAGAGCTGGAGCTGTATTTTGCTCACTACTGTATTCTCAGTCTGGGACCATGCCTGGCACACAGTGAACACCACATAAACATTTGCTGTTTTTGAGTGAATGAATGTAATGAGTGAACATGACCCTTACCATAAAGCTAGGGATTCAGGTGGGGCCTGGTTGTGGCCTGGAAGAGGAGTCAAAGAGGTCAGAACCTGAAAGGGAAAACAAAGCGTAGAGGAAAAAAGCTTGACAACTAGATGGAGCCCTGTAAGTTCAGTTCAGTTGCTCAGTCGTGTCCAACTCTTTGCGACCCCATGAATCACAGCACGCCAGGCCTCCCTGTCCATCACCAACTCCCAGAGTCCACCCAAACCCATGTCCATCGAGTCGATGATGCCATCCAACCATCTCATCCTCTGTCGTCCCCTTCTCCTCCTGCCCTCAACCTTTCCTTTTTTCATATGAGTCAACTCTTCATATCAGGTGGCCAGAGTATTGGAGTTTCAGCTTTAGCATCAGTCCTTCCAATGAACATCCAGGATTGATCTCCTTTAGAATGGACTGGTTGGATCTCCTTGCAGTCCAAGGGACTCTCAAGAGTCTTCTCCAACACCACAGTTCAAAAGCATCAATTCTTCAGAGCCCTGTAAAGGCAGACGGATTAGCCCAAGAGCAGTTGTCCAGGATGGTGGGAAGTTCAAGATCTCTGCGGGCCCACATGGTGCCCTGGCGTAAATGAGAGAAATGATGTCCCTTACTCTAGGTGGATGTAGCCTTGGGCAGGGGACACTTGCATGGTGAGCAGACCAGACTTCAGGTGATACTTGCCCCCACGTTAGGCACAAATATGAGTGTCCACCATGGCATTTCTCTGTTGTCAAGTTTGGAAAGAAAAAAGTAACCACCACCCTGAATTTGAGCTCTGTGGAGATTGGCATGAAGTCACACAGCTGCTAAAGGGCCGAACTGGGACCTGGGAGCCTTCCAGTAAGTCAGCATGGTGTATCGATTTGCATTGTCCTCTTGCTGCTCAGAGTGCACCCAAGGACCAGGTATATTGGCATCACCTGGGAGTTTTACAGAAGTGCAGAATTTCAGGCTCTGCCCCAGACCTACAGACCAGAATCTGCCTTTTTACAAGCTCCTCAGGTGATTTTTGTAGGAGCTTAAGTTTGGGAAATATTATACTGCTCCCGGATCTCTGGCTTATATCTCTATTATCTTTCTGATTAACTTGAGGCTGAGCCACCTTACTTCATCTATCTGGCCTGCCACTAGATGTTATCCATAGGGCCAACCAGCCTGGAATTTTAGAAAGAGCCCTGGGCATCTAGTTGTGTTTCAATGGCTGTGTGACATTGGACAGATATTTCACTCCTAAGAGCACAGGCTTCCTAACCTGAAGAAAGGGGTGGGGGTGTGTGTGTGGATAATGACCCAGCACTTTTATGGAGCTCAAGTGACATGATAGATGTGAGTGCCTTTTTCAACTGTAAAATTCTATCCAAACACACAGTATCACTGTTCCCACATAATGTAATATGAAGGCCCCCAGCAGAGACCTCTCATTCTAGAATGCTACTTCAACAAATTAGAAGGAGGGAGAAAATGAATGGTCTGGGGTCAGTAGACTCTAATTAGCAGACTGGAATAGACACAGGAGTCCACAGTTTCATTTAGCTTACAGGGGTGACTAACTGACTCCTGGGAGTTTCACACAGGGCTTTGGTCATAGGCTTAACTCTAGTCCAGGGAAATGATGAAGGTGGGGAAAGGTTAGGTGGGATATTTTCCAGAGTGGGAGGCTTATAGTGGTGCTGTGTGTGGTGAGTTACTGGGAGGGGAGAAAGCCTCCTGCAGATAAACTGCCTACACCCCAGCACAACCAGGGGACACCTTATCAATTCCGTGATCGACCACTGACCGAGCCATCACACTTTTCATGCTGCGTCTAGATGGAAGTACCATGTGGAAGTGGTCAGTAGCATTGCAGCCACTTAACTGCTTATGAGCTTGGGGAATGCCATTTGTTAGGGGAAAATCGCTCAGACCACGGTGGTGCTCTTGGGATCCTTGAGAGAGATGGCCGGCTTCCCACTTCTATCAAAAGACTGGACACTGTGAGTGTTCAGTAATTTCTCAGTGAATGAAAGAATGGAAACCTTTGCCCTTAGGAAGCTTTCTCAGTCTCAGTGAGACTTCTTTAACCATTCTGTTTTAAACTTCAGCTCAGCCATCCATGCAGTTCTCCAGCCCCCCTAATCCTACTTTATCATTTTGTTTGTTTTTATCCATAGCACTTATTCACTCTTAGCATACTATATACTTTGCTTATTCATTATTCACTATCTTTTCCCCACTTCTTAGAATGGAAATCCACTAGAGCATGGCTATTCATCTCTTTGAATTCATTGATACATCCCTAAAACAGTGCTCGGCACAGCATAATATATGCTCAACAAATATTTGTTGAATCAAACTGAATTAAGTGAATTAGACAGAGGGGCCATGTCAGATTTGAGTTCTTGTCTGGTTCTGCCACCGAGTTATTGTCTAATAAAGAGGCACGCCTTTTGCTTCCTGAGCCCCAGTTTCCATACCTGTACCATGAAGGGGTTTGGATCTGTCTCTGAGGATACTTACAGCTCTAATTCACTTGCCTTTCAGGATGGCTTTGGAAGATTATTTGCATGAAGTGGTAAAGAGAGTTCTAGAAAGGAAATGAACAGACCTGGGTGGGAGTTCTGCTCTGACACTTCTGAAGTCCTGTGACTTTGGGTGAGACATTGACTTCTATTCCGTATATGCTGCTCCTAGCGCTGTCTCTGGCATGTCTTAGAAACTGACTAAACGTGAGCTTCTGCCTTCTTCTCTCCATCTGGGCCCAAGTATCTTGTTGCCAAATAAGTCTCAGCTCACAGAGTCTTATAACCAGGGGCAGAAAGGACTTCGTAAACGGTGAAGTCTTCGTCAAGCGTAAAGGGTTGTGAGGGTCACACACACACACCCAAGCCCCGGCCTTCCTCCATATAGATGAGGCAGAGACGATCACTGCTATTTATCCCTAGGCCGCCTCTGATTCACTGGCCGCACTGCTGTCAGAAACGTTGCACCTGACGAGATCAGATTCACACTGGGCTTATCAAAGTCTAATTAAAGCTTGATCATCGTGTCTCACATGTTGCCTTATTATGTTGGCTTAATTAGAGTGATGAGAGGAGCCTGAAAGCAGCAATTCCATCCGTGCTCTGATGCAACATCTGGAGGGGAATGGGCCTCGGCCAGATGAGCAATTAAGTCGCGCTATACATGTAGCAAGGATCTTTGCATCTGACAGCTGCCTGGCCAGCCCCTCCTCAGCACAGGGTTTGTGAAAGATAGACCTGGGTGGTCTCCTCCACCTTGCTCAAGCATCAGGATCTAGCCAGACGCTTTGGAGAGCATGGTGGAAGAGCCATCACTGTGGGGAAGGTTCTGCTGCCATGGTTTTTAGTCACTGGGGGAAGGCAAAGGGGAGCATCTGGCGGCTAGAAGAAACTAATTCACCATTTGGCCTTGGATCTGGTCAGTGGTGTTCATGATGTTGCTGTGAATCATGCCAGGTGAACTCAGTCCTCTCTGAAATGTCATCACTCATCTTTTCAATTTTGAAAAACCTGAAATTGGGCATTTCTGCCTCTACTCCCAGGAACAGGCAGGAAGTATGGGTAAAATGTTCAGTATTCTGTAATAACTTATATAGGAAAAGAATCTGAAAAAGAATATACATGTGTGTTTGTATGTGTGCAATTGAACCACTTTGCTGTACACCTGAAACCAACACAACATTGGAAGTCAACTACAGTCCAATAAACATTAAACTCAGAAAGCCTACTGCTTTAGTCATTGTAAGTATACAATTCAGTAGCATTCAGTACACTTACATTTTCGTGTGCCCGTCACCACCATCCATCTCTACGGCTGCTTCATTTTGCAAAACTGATGGATGGGAATTTTAAAGAGCCAGGCCTGGAAACAGTACACATCATCTCCGCTCATATTTCAAGGGTAAATATGTGGTCTCATCAGTTCAGTTCAGTCACTGAGTCGTGTCTGACTCCTTGTGACCCCATGGATTGCAGCATGCCAGACTTCCTTGTCCATCACCAACTCCCAGAGCTTGCTCAAATGCATGTCCATCAAGTCAGTGATGCCATCCAACCATCTCATCCTCTGTCGTCCCCTTCTCCTTCTGCCCTCAATCTTTCCCAGCATCAGGGTCTTTTCCAATGAGTCAGTTCTTCACATTGGGTGGCCAAAGTATTGAAATTTCAGCTTCAGCATCAGTCCTTCCAATGAATATTCAGGACTGCTTTCCTTTAGGATGGACTGGTTGGATCTCCTTGTAGTCCAAAGGACTCTCTAGAGTCTTCTCCAACACCACAATTTAAAAGCATCAATTCTTTGGTACTCAGCTTTCTTTATAGTCCAGTTCTCACATCCATACAAGACTACTGGAAAAACCATAGCTTTGACTAGACGGACATTTGTTGGTAAAGAAATGTCTCTGCTTTTTAATATGTTATTTAGGTTGGTCATAGTTTTCTTCCAAGGAGCAAGTGTCTTTTAATTTCATGTCTGCAGTCACCATCTTCAGTGATTTTGGAGCCCAAGAAAATCAACTTTGTCACTGCTTCCATTGTTTCCCCATCTATTTGCCATGAAGTGATGGGACAAGATGCCATGATCTTAGTTTTTTGAATGCTGAGTTTTAAGTCAGTTCTTTCACTCTCCTCTTTCACTTTCATCAAGAGACTCTTTAGTTCCTCTTCCCTTTCTGCCATAAGGGTGGTGATATCTCATATCTGAGATTATTGATGTTTCTCCTGGTAATCTTGATTCCAGCTTGTGCTTCATCCAGTCCAGCATTTCACATGATGTTCACTGCTTATATACAGAGTACATCATGAGAAATGCTGGGCTATAAGAAGCACAAGCTGGAATCAAGATTGCCAGGAGAAACATCAATAATCTCAAATATGAGATATCACCACCCTTATGGCAGAAAGGGAAGAGGAACTAAAGAGTCTCTTGATGAAAGTGAAAGAGGAGAGTGAAAAAGCTGACTTAAAACTCAACATTCAAAAAACTAAGATCATGGCATCCGGTCCCATCATTTCATGGGAAATAGATGGGGAAACAGTGGAAACAGTGGCTGACTTTATTTTTCTGGCCTCCAAAATCACTGAAGATGGTGATTGCAGCCATGAAATTAAAAGACGCTCACTCCTTGGAAGGAAAGTTATGACCAACCTAAATAGCATGTTAAAAAGCAGAGACATTACTTTGCCAACAAAGGTCCATCTAGTCAAGGCTATGGTTTTTCCAGTGGTCATGTATGGATGTGAGAGTTGGACTATAAAGAAAGCTGAGCACTGAAGAATTAATGCTGTTGAACTGTGGTGGTGGAGAAGACTCTTGCGAGTCCCTTGGACTGCAAGGAGATCCAACCAGTCCATCCTAAAGGAGATCAGTCCTGGGTGTTCATTGGAAGGACTGATGTTGAAGCTGAAACTCTAATACTTTGGCCACCTCATGCAAAGAGTTGACTCATTGGAAAAACCCTGATGCTGGGAGGGATTGGGGGCAGGAGGAGAAGGGGACGACAGAGGATAGGATGGCTGGATGGCACCACCGACTCAATGGACATGAGTTTGGGTAAACTCTGGGAGTTGGTGATGGACAGGGAGGCCTGGCGTGCTGCGATTCACGGGGTCGCAAAGAGTCAGACACAACTGAGCGATTGAACTGACTGACTGACTCTGCATGTAAGTCAAATAAGCAAGGGGGCAGTATATAGCCTTGACATACTCCTTTCCTGATTTGGAACCAGTCCGTTGTTCCATGTCTGGTTCTAACTTGCTTCTTGACTTGAAAACAGATTTCTCAGGCGGCAGATAAGGTAGTCTGGTATTCCCACCTCTTGAAGAATTTTCCACAGTTTGTTGTGATCCACACAAAGGCTTAAGTGTAGTCAATGAAGCAGAAGTAGATGTTTTTCTGGAATTCTCTTACTTTTTCTATGAGCCAACAGATGTAGCCACACCTAACTGCAAGGGAGACTGTAAAATGTAGTCTATCTGTGTACCAAGAGGAGGGGAAACCATGGGGTTGTGGTGAGAAAAAGTGTGTACCTATGTACAGCAGTATTTACATTCCAAAATAATACTGTGCCATTATTAAAATGCAAGCACCGCTAACTCAAGGGCAAACTAACCCACAGCCCACATGATACACTGGCGCCACAGTCCCTTACCAATGTGCACTTAATTTTATTTAATTTTTTAATGATTTTGTCTTTCATTTATTTTGGCTGTGCTGGGTCTTTGCTGCTGTGGGGAGTGGGGCTGCTCTGTAGTGTGCGGGTTTCTTATCTCAGTGCCTTCTCTTGTGGCGGGGCACAGTTTCCAGGGTGTGTGGGCTTCAATAGCTGTGGCTCCTGGGCTCTAGAAAGGGAAAGTGTTAGTCACCCAGTTGTGTCCGACTCTTTGGGACCCAATGGACTGTAGCCCACCAGGCTCCTCTATCCATAGAATTCTCCAGGCAGGAATACTGGAGTGGGTAGCCATTCTCTTCTCCAGGGGATCTTCCCAACCCAGGGATCAAACCTGGGTCTCCTGTATTGCAGATGGATTCTTTATCATCTGAGCCGCCAAGGAAGTCCCCCAGGCTCTATAGCACAGGCTCAAGTTGCTCTGCGACACATGGAATCTTCCCCGACCAGGGATCAAACCTGTGTCTCCTGCATTGGTAGGCGGATTCTTTACCACTGAGCCATCAGGGGAAGCCCTGCACTTAATTTTAGAATCAAAGATTTTTAAGAGGAGGCTGTCAAAAGGTAAGTGGCAGAAGATTCCTAAGTGTTTCTCTGAGAAAATTTGCAAAATGTATTCTAGACTTGTTATAGCACCTTATCACTGTTCACACCCTGCACACTTCCTAATGGTTTTTTTAATTGCTTGGGACACATACTAGAACCCAGGATTTTGTTCTTGAAAGAATCTCCTTTCCTGAAGGCAGCATTTTCATCACTGTCTCATCATATCAAAGTTGGCTGAAGTGGAGTTGATGGCTCTGCACCACACGATGCCTTCCCTTCCCCAGCAGGATGATAACAGCCGCTGAGATGGGGCTCTGGGGAAGCCCCGCCCATCTAGAGAGGGTTTGCTTTCACTGTCAAAAGCAAAGTACCCTTTTGGGGCCATTTGAATTTTGCATTGCCTGAGAAATGGCCAGAGAGATGGATTCCATTCCTTAAATCTCTCATTTCCAGCACCTTTTAGAGTCTGTTTTCCTGAAAAGTGTCAAGCAATGAAATAAAGAAGAAAGAGCAAGAACCTTGTAATCTCTTGCAGTTTCTCTTCAAGCCCACATATTAGAGTTTGGGGTGAGTGACTTTGCAAATTCCCTGTCTGTGAAAAGTTCATTTTTAGGACCCATTGCCTTAGAAATCGCCAAATGGACTGAAATTTCCATTTCTGGATGAATAGCTGGCATTTCCATCAGTTTTAGGTATTCTGGTTCTACTTATCTCACACTAGGTAGTGCCATGGTGATATCTTTTGGTGTATATTGGCTTTGGTGCCTGACTGGCTGAATTGAACCTTACACCCACTGGCCCCATTCCTGGGGCCAGAGTCCCTGTCTTCAAGAGTTTACAGTCTATGGAGAGACATAGTTTCAACATAATGCAGTGGGAGTAGGTAGAAGTTTGCAGGGGATACTGTGGTGGCAGAGAGGAGGGTCATCTAAAGTCAGAGGAACTTCCTAAGGAGGTACTATCCAACCATGCTTCTAAAGGATAAGTAGGAGTCAGCCAAGAAGAGCAGAGCGAGGGAATGTGTAAGGAAAAAGAGTCAGCGTCGGTAAGGTTAGAGATGTGAGAGTGTGGAACATACTTGGAACAGCAAGCAGTGAGGAAAGGGACCAGAGTGGTGGATTCACGTCCTCAATCTACTGATCACTGTTCTGTGATTATGGGCACATCACTAACTTCTCTTCGTCTAGGTTTTCTCGTCTGTAAGAGGGGGTAATGGGAAAATCCACCAAATAGGGTGGTTGAGAGAATAAAGAGGAAGACGTGTGTGGCCTCTGGACCAACAAAAAGCAGGATGAGTGATGTCGTCTAGTAGGGCAGCGTGCCTGCGCAGTCGTGTCCGACTCTTCGTGATCCCCTGCACTCTAACCCACCAGACTCCTCTGACCATGGGGTTCTAGGCATATATAGTTGTGAGTCTGGCCTTAAGAAGGTGTTTCTATGCTAGCAATATCATCTAGCAAATGACCAACACAGAGATGACCTTTGTGACATGAGACAGAAGTGGAACTCTATCGGTTAACTTTTGATGTATTGCAAATTATCCCTGAATTTAGTGATTTCCATGAGTTTACAAGTTGTATCATCTTGGCCAGACTTGACTGACCTCAGATGGGCTTGTTCACATGTCCATGGTCAGCTGGCGGGTTGGCTGAGGCTGGTCTCAGACGGCCTCACTTACCAGCTACTTGACTGGTTATTGGCTGAGATGACCAAGCCATAGATTCTCATCATCCAGGTGGCTAGCCCGGGCTAGAATCTGGTACAGTTTTGCTTTGCCATATTCTGTGGGCCAAAGTAAGTCAAGGCCAGTCCAGATTCAAGAGGTAGAAAAACAAATTCTACCTCTTGAAAGGAGGAGTTGCAAAGTTACATTAAAAAGAACATAGATACAGGGAGGGGTAGAAAAATGGGATCATTTTGCAAATAACCTTGGATGCACAGAATGTATCCAAGGTTGAAGTACAGTGGGAAAAGAGAAGAAAGCCCAGCACAGAGCTCTGTCATTCAAGGTCAAGAAGAGGACGAGTAAGTGATACGCGATGTATTCGACCAGGAGTGTGCCGACGGGAGGAGAGGGTTCCAGAAGGAAGAAGTGACTGACAGCATCAGGTTGCCAAGAATCCAAGGTGCAAAGTGACTGAAAGATGACAACCAGGATTTTGAATGGAGGTTATTTCAAGCAGGAACAATGATGAGGGCAGGCTCACGACGAAAGCAAGACTGTGGCAGTTTGTGAGAGAGTGCTCGGTAAGAACCGGTGACACATACAGTGTTGACAGTATTTTCAGCAAGTTTTAATAAGAAAAAAGGAGAGGGGGACTTTCCTGGTGGTCCAGTGGTTAAGTTGTTGCCTTCCGATGCAGGGGGTGTGGATTTGGTTGGGGAATTAAGATCTCACATGCCTCCTGGCCCAAAAACCAAAACAGAAAATGGAAGAAATATTGTAACAAATTCAATAAAGAATTTTAAAATGGTCCATATTAAAAAAAATTAAAAAATAAAGGCAGAGAGATCTGGCAGTCACTAGTTAGGGGAAGAAAATGAGGCTCTTTCAAAAAATTTTAAAGATGGGGGGTGACCTGACAAGTTTCAGTGCAGTTGGGAAGGAGCTGGCACAGGAATGGGTGAATTATATGGGGACTAGAGGGGATAAAGAAAGATTCCTGAAAATAAAAGGGAATGAGATCCAAGCGGAAGCATTACTTTTACACAGAAGAAGAGACTTGTAACCAGAGAGAGGTAGGAGAGAATAGTTTTAAACTAAGTGAGGTTGCCAGCAGAAGGCTGAGGTAGTTCTCCTTTTCGACAGCTTGTATGTTCTCTGTGAAGTAGTCATGAATTAAGCTGCTCAGAGAGAAGGGAATGTGGGGTCTAAGAGAGGGTTAAACTCTGCAGTGGCCACTGCAGAGAATGAGAGCTGGCAGGGGAAATGGAGAAGGATTGCCAGGCAGCATTGAGGGTCCATGTGAAGTCGAAGACCATAAATTCAGAGCGGCATCAATGATTTATAGTAACACCGATCGGTATGGATTTCCAGCAGTGCTTAGCAACCAGAGATGAGTGATAATTGGATTCATCCAAAGTTGATGCTTTGCCAGAAGTTCCACTGGGGGAACACTGGGGCAAGAGTATTGGCAAGAGCATGATAAGAAATAGTATCTATGCTGGGTAGGGAAGGAAGGGAAGGAAGAGGGGCTGGTATACAGAGGGGAGTGGATGCTTGTGTTATGGTCCAGCAAGGTTTAACGCTTCAAATTCATCTCTAAGCGGTGATTTTTACCATGCTTTCTATAGGCTTTCTGTACTTTGGCATCTTTCAGTTTGCTCCTGATCAAGCACTCTACACCCCAATTACTTTAGCAACTCACATCCCATAAAGAGCTGGAAGGGCAGGTAGGTGGTCCGTAAAGATAGGCCAATATGCCTCCATACCTGAGCCTTCCATGGGCTTTCAGTAAATGAAAGCAGCACCCACTCAAATTGCTCAAGTCAGAATCTTAGGAGTCATTCTCGGTTCCTTCATTTCTCTCATTCTCTGTCACTGAATCCATGACCGAATTCTATTGGTTCCCGCTCCCACTGTATCTCTATGAGTCTATTTCTTTCCATCTGTAGTGCCATAACCTGGGTCCAAGTCACCATTATTTCTTACCTGAATCTCAGAAATCTCCTTCCCATTGGTCTCTGCTTCACCCATTGCCCTCATCTATTTACTATTCACACAGTAGCCAGGGTGCCGTTTTAGGAATGTTTCAGATCATATGTAGTCACTTTCATGCCTAAAAGTCCTTCAGCGATTTCCCATTGCTCTTAAAATGAAATCAAATTCCTTACCAGTGAATTTAGGGCAAGGAATCATGTGAAAATTTCTCACGATGAGCGGGTGATACGGGGTACTGTGAGGCCAACGTGGGTGAGAGAGGAAGGTATCAGGAAATAAGCAATGCTCCATGAGCAGAAGAGTTAGAGGTTGGAACCCTGGAGCTGTGGAGGTGGTGGTAGCAAGAAGCTGGAGGAGTCACAGTCTGAAAAAACTATTCAGTCTGCAGTGTGGAGACCAGACAGCTAGGAGGCAAGAATGAGCACCGTTAGACCAGTTATGAGAACATTACAATATCCAGGCAGGAGCCGATAGCAGCTTGGAGCAGCTGGTGCTGAAGATGGAGAAAAGAAAATGTCTTTGAGAGATAGTTTAGGAGGAAAAAATGAAAGTCTGGGAACCCCATCCTATGCCTTGTTCCTGCACCTGCTAGTCAGTGCCTACGCATTGTTCTGAGGTCAGCTTCCACATTCTCAGTGGGTCTCTTCCTGACATGCCAGGTAAGGTTATACAGAAGCCAAATAAATGTCTGTGGAGCTGACATGATGGAGAAAATTCCTGTAAAGATGAAAGAGACCTGAGCATTATATGGACCAAAGGAAAAGATCTGGTAGAGAGGTAAAGAGTAAAAATATCAGAGGAGAGATAACTGGTGGGGTGAGGTCACCACGAAGGAGAGGGGTGTGGAATCTGGAATCCAGGTGAAGGGTTAGCCTTGGACCAGAGTCCACTTGCAGTGAGCTGGGATCGCACTGGGAAACAATGATGCCATGCTGGTGACTAGACCTGTGGTCACCAGCTCTTCCTTATTTTAAGTTCATTTTGAACTTCAAAATACTTCCTGGATTCCCAAATGTAGCTATACTTTTAATATCCATTGATTGGGAAAAATAATGGCAGGAAGCTACATGAGTTCAGAAAATCTTTTAAATGAGCTTTCTTTCTGTTGATCACAATTTTACCCACTCTCCTTTAAAATAGCACATACATATGTGAAATGACTTTTTAAAGAAAATGCCTAGTGCAATAAAACTTTGCCAGTCTGAATGCCCTCTACCCCAGGCTCCTGAGACTGCAGGTTGGGAATCAGGATCTAGTCTAGACCATGTTCTAATGGGCATTGATGCCATCTGTGATTGTCTGTCTTCCCCCTCAACTGGGAGATCCTTAGGGAAGAGGAGTCCTGCCTTTCTTAAGCTCCCAGCATCTAGCATTAGACATGAGACAAAATAGGTTTTTGAAAATTATAGTTAAATGAATGAAAATAGAATTATCTCCATAACGATTTTATCATTATTTAAAACGAGCTGCCCAGACATTCTCCTATATTCTATTTCTTAATTTTTTTTTTAAGTCTTGATTTCTTTCCTCCTAGTGATTAAGATCATTCAAATTCAACCCACCTCCTTTAGGTCCTCATTCTGGGATTCCTGCCTATTTAAGCTGAGGGAGCCTGCCCTGGCTCAGGTTCACTCTTGTTTTTAGACAGTCTTCAGCAGTGCATCATCTTACTAAAGTGCCTGGCTCATTCCACGGAGTAAACTGTACTAAATGTGCAGGCACAGCCTGTCCTTTAGATGTTCCAGCTCAAAACTCAAATGTCTGCATTTACACATGCTTATTTGGCCAAATGTATCTTGTGGAATTAGTTTAAGCCATGGTACAAGCTGACTTTTTATTTTGAACGTTAAAGTACAAATCTGAAGGGAGCAATCACCTGACCTCACGTGAATGAAATAAAAAGGCATTTCAGCCTTTGGCACTTTAATTGGATCTTTTTGATGAGAAAGACCAACAGAGACGCCAAATCCCAGGATACGATTCTTCAGCTTCAGGCTGTATTTGGAATAATGGAGAGAAAGTGGGTTGTGTGTGCTCTTGGGGGTACTTCTCTCCAGGAACAAATTGACACATGGATTTGAAATTTCAATCGAAGAGTCACCTGCCATTTCATAAGCGGCCCAGTCTTACCACTGAGTAACTGTGGTTCTTCCAACCACCAATTTAAAGTGGTGAAAAGGTCTCGCAAGGATAGTAGACAATGAGAAGTATTGTTTTGGTGATGGGGAAGCCTGAATAGTGGCTTTGACAGAAATGGAACTTGCACGCGGGCATACACACACACACAGGGATGCTGTAGGGATGGGGCCCAGACCCCGCTCACGTAGACTCCTGCTCTGATGGGCAAACTCCCAGAATCCTCAACTTCTTCTCCCAACGTCCCATCTATCTCCTGCCCTTGTGGAAATGTGGCTGGCCCCTGACACTATCACGGCTCAGACAGCCCCTCAGGAGGAAACTGCATCTTCAGGTTTGTATTTCCAAATGCCTCAGGACCAGGGACGGAGGCCTGGTTGTTCTTGGTGATGGGGAGACTACCTCACCCTTTTCAAAAGCTGCTGTCCCTCTGAGACTCAGCTCCCCTCAGACATGCGCTGCCACTGCTGTCACATTTGGCCTGCTCAGGCCTCCATTCACTGAATGCTCAGGCCCTGGCCTCTGGCTTCTTTTAGGTCTGAGTCGCTGAGTACCCTAAAATCCGCAATCAACCCATCTAATTCCCCATTGCCACCGGGTGAGCTGTGCCCCTCCAGCTCACTTCTTGAAGTCCTAACCTCTAGGGCCTCAGAATATGACTGTAAGCAGATCAAAAACAAAACCAGCAAACAAACAGAACATGGCTGTGCCTGAAGACTGTTAGGAACTTACTCACGACACTTGTTAGAGAACACCAAGGCAGACTGTTCAGGAGGCCATTGCAATCGGTGCAGGGCTCCCCAGCTAGAGCTTTGCGACAGAGGAGAGGCTGGGCTCAACTCCAGATAAGAAGTGGGGGTTTTTATAGCCGAAGAGCCAGGCAGGGGGCTGATGGATAGAATGTTACGAAAGTGAAGCATTAGGGATAAAGGGGGACTCCAGTTAAACTGACGTAATGAGATTCTTGCCCAAGGCAGGGCAAGGTGATCAGACATCAGCCGGGGCATGCGGAGGGGTGAGGACGCTGATTAGATACTGAGGAGGTTTTGGTTAAAATGACTTAGCGGGATTCTTGCTAAAACTGAGTAATGCATGAAAAGCCAAAAGTCAGGACCTATTTAAGAAGAGAATTCAGAGGATCCTGACTAGAGTTTGGTCAAAGAGAGACTCTTTGTCAAGTTAGCACCTTTAATGAGGCAATTAAGGTAAAATGAGTACTTGTGGGTGGGCCCTAATCCAACATGACTGGTAACCAAGGGCAAGAAGAAGAGACAAGGGTGGCCATAATAGCGAGGGACCATTCTCTGAGCACGCAGTGAGCGGACAGCCATCTAAGCACCAAAAAGAGAGATCCTAGACAAAATGAAACCAAGCCATTGAATGCTTGGACTGCTGGCCTCCAGAATGCTGAGAAAATAAATTTCTGCCAAGTAACCCCATTATGGTACTTTGTGATGGGAGCCCAAGAAAACTTATACAGCCCCCTTGTTTTCCGTATCTTAGATACGATTTATTCTCGTTAGCAGCCCAAAAACGAATGGAAGTCATTTGATCTTGTTCATTACACACATTTAAAACCATTCTACTTAAAGCAGTATAATAGACTTACAGAACTAAGAACCAAGGACTTTAATTTCAAATATTGTCGAAATGACTGAATATGTTTATCTTTTTTTCCCTTTGCTATAATACCCCCATCTTTTAGGTTTTTGTACCTGCGCATCTCCAAGGACACTTTTCTTCCACTCAAAAATGATGCCCAAGGCTTTCCCCTGGACTCTAAAATATCACCCCAAATGGTACTGCTAGCTCCAAAATTATAATTCCAGCACCCTGCCCTCTGACTACAACGTATCCATACATTCACTTTTTCAAGTACACCCACACTGTATTCTGAAATATGATACAAAATTGATTCTCATCTCCCTCAACACATATACTTTCCCACCCTCATCAGCGCTCCTTTGTCATCAATTCCCTTCTTTTATCACTGAGATTCTGGGTCCATTGCTATAACCACTCCCTTGCAAAGAGCCTCAACTCCCTTGCTCATCTCTTCATTTTTCAGTTCTTCTGAAAAACTCCAACAGTGGATAGACTCAGTCATGTGTCTCCTCTGTGCTTGCATCCAAGCAGGTTAAATACATCACATATCCAAGCAGATCAACTTCTCTTTGTGTCATTTTTAATTTAACTCCTTTCTTCACCAAGACCTACACTAAGAATATCATACTGAATGCACATGAAAATTAGCCTGTCTGTAGGAGGACCCTCATCACTGGCCAGCAATCCCTCTTTCTAAAAAGTCTACATCATGCTTTCCCTCTCGAAAATCTTCTTCTACAGACCAATTCTCTTGAGTTCCTTCATAGCAAATATTCTAGAAGGGGAGGGCCACATCTACACTATCCTTGCTCGGCTTCCAGGTTTCATTTTATTCAGTGCAGTCTGGATTTAGCTTCCACTGCTCAAGATTCCAGGTGGCACTAGTGGTAAAGAATCCACCTGCCAAAGCAGATGTAAGAGACACAGGCTAGTTCTCTGGATCAGGAAGATCCTCTGGAGGGAGTCAGGGCAACCCACTCCAGTACTTTTGCCTGGAGAACCCCATGGATAGAGAAGCCTGGCAGGCTACAGTCCATGGGATCACAGAGTCAGACACGACTGAAGCCACTTAGCAAGCATGCACGCTCAATCTGTAAATGATTTGTCAAAAGTGAAAGTCATTCAGTCATGTCCAGCTCTTTGAGACCCTATGGACTATACAATCCATGGAATTCTCTAGGCCAGAATACTGAAGTGGGTAGCCTTTCCCTTTTCCAGGGAAACTTCCTGACCCAGGGATTGAACCCAGGCCTTTCCCACTGCAAGTGGATTCTTTACCAGCTGAGCCACAAGGGAAACCCAATTTGTAGAGGTTACCAGCAACCTTATTGTTGGTCAGTTCCTATGTCCAACTCTTTGTAACCCCACGGACTGAAGCACCCCAGCCTCCTCTGTTCTCCACTATCTCTCAGAAATTGCTCAAATTCATGTCCATTGAGTCAGGGATGCTGTCTAACCATCTCATCCTCTGCCGCCCCCTTCTGTTTTTCTTTCAATCTTTCCCAGCATCAGAATCTTGTCCAATGAGTTGGCTCTTCACATCAGGTGGCCAAAGTATTGGAGCTTCAGCTTCAGCATCAGTCCTTCCAATGTATATTCAGGGTTGTTTTCCTTTAGGATTGACTGGTTTGATCTCCTTGCAGTCCAAGGGACTTCCATAGTCTTCTCCAACACCACAATTTGAAAACATCAATACTTTGGTGCTCAGCCTTCATTATGGTCCAACTATCCCATCCATGTGACTAATGGAAAGAAACATAGTTTTGACTATACAGAACTTTGTCAGCAATGCAATGTCTCTGATTTTTAATATGCGGTCTAGGTTTGTCACAGCTTTCCAAGGAGCAAGTGTCTTTTAATTTCATAGCTGCAGTCACTGTCCAGTGATTTTGGAGCCCAAGAAAAGAAAAATTATCACTGTTTCCACTTTTTCCCTTTCTATTTGCCTTGAAGTGATGGGACAAGATGCCATGATCTTAGTTTTTTTAATGTTGAATTTCAAGCCAGCTTTTTCACTCTCTTCATTGATCCTCATCAAGAGGCTCTTTAGCTCCTCTTTACTTTCTGACATCAACCTCCTTGTTACTAAATCTTTAAGACGCTTTGAAAGTGAAAGTCACTCAGTTGTGTCCGACTCTTTGGGATCCCATGGATTATACAGTCCATGCAATTCTCCAGGCCAGAATACTGTAGGGGGTAGCCTTTCCCTTCTCCAGGGGATCTTCCCAACCCAGGAATCGCAACCAGATCTCCGTATTTCAGGTGGATTCTTTACCAGCTGAGCCACAAGGGAAGCCCAAGAATACTGGAGTGGGTAGCCTATCCCTTCTCCAGTGGATCTTCCTGACCCAGGAATCGAACCAGAGTCTCCTGCACTGGGAACAGATTCTTTACCAACTGAGCTATCAGGGAAGCCCTTTGCTGCCCACTTTACTCTTACATGACCTCTCAGCTTCTTTCAACAGAGTTGACTCAACACTTTCGACACAGTGAAGCCTCTCCTCTGGGGACTTTCCATGGCATCACTGTCTCCTGTTGCTCCCCCACTCCTCTGGCTACTTCTGTCTTCTCACAGTGCCCTGTGTACGACAGCTCAGCACTGGACTTCTGCGTGGTCTTCTCTGTGTTCCCCCAGGACTCCTAGGGGCTTTTGCTCTCTCTTCGCCTTCATCCATTTCCAGAACCTTGAGTGGCATCACAGGTTGATGACTCCTGAATCCATGTTTCCAGATGAAACTCTCTTCTGGCTATTATACACTATGTCACTGATGTCTCCATTTGATTCTCAGAATTAACATGTCCAGTTGTCCTCAGGCTCCTCTCTCTCCCCAATAGGAACTTCTCCTAATCTTTCCCACCTTTGTAAATGGCACCAACTTCTACTCAATTTCTCAAGTCAGAAACCTGGATGCCATACTTGTTTCTCCCTACCCCTTAATCCCTTCCTCCATATTCAATCCATTTCAAGTTCAATTATTTCCATCTCCTATAGCTTGAAACAACATACTTTCCTTTCTCTACTATTGCTAACTCCAAGTCCCAGTAACTTTCATTTCTTCTCAAGAAAACTGCACTGGCCTCTTCTATTTTCCCTGGTTTGGCTCTTGGCTGCTCCAATTTATTCCCCACATGATAGCAAGAGTAAAAATTGGATCAAAATGTTTCTCTGCTTAAAACCCCCAATAGCTTTCCATTACACTTTAAATATGTGAGCAAATTTGGAAAACTAAGCAGTGGCCACAGGACTGGAAAAGGTCAGTTTTCATTCCAATCCCAAAGAAAGGCAATGCCAAAGAATGCTCAAACTACCACACAATTGCCCTCATCTCACACACTAGCAAAGTAATGCTCAAAATTCTCCAAGCCAGGCTTCAGCAATACGTGAACTTCCAGATGTTCAAGATGGTTTTAGAAAAGGCAGAGGCACCAGAGATCAAATTGCCAACATCCGCTGGATCATTGAAAAAGCAAGAGCGTTCCAGAAAAACATCTATTTTTGCTTTATTGACTATGCCAAAGCCTTTGACTGTGTGAATCACAACAAACTGTGGAAAATTCTGAAAGAGATGGGAATACCAGACCACCTGACCTGCCTCTTGAGAAACCTGTATGCAGGTCAGGAAGCAACAGTTCGAACTGGACATGGAAGAAGGTGAAGGTGGGATGATTGGGGAGAACGGTATAAAAAAAAAAAAAAAAGAACTGGACATGGAACAACAGACTGGTTCCAAATAGGAAAAGGAGTACGTCAAGGCTGTATATTGTCACCCTGCTTGTTTAACTTATATGCAGAGTACCTCATGAGAAACTCTGGGCTGGAAGAAGCACAAGCTGGAATCAAGATTGCCAGGAGAAATATCAGATATGCAGATGACACCACCCTTATGGCAGAAAGGGAAGAACTAAAGAGCCTCTTGATGAAAATGAAAGAGGAGAGTGAAAAAGTTGGCTTAAAGCTCAACATTCAGAAAACTAAGATCATGGCATCCAGTCACATCACTTCATTTCAAATAGATGGGGAAACAGTGGAAACAGCATCAGAGTTTATTTTTCTGGGCTCCAAAATCACTGCAGATTGTGATTGCAGACATGAAATTAAAAGACGCTTACTGCCTGAAAGGAAAGCTATGACCAACCTAGGCAGCATATTAAAACGCAGAGACATTACTTTGCCAACAAAGGTCCGTCTAGTCAAGGCTATGGTTTTTCCAGTGGTCATGTATGGATGTGAGAGTTGTACTATAAAGAAAGCTGAGCACCAAAGAATTGATGCTTTTGAACTGAGGTGTTGGAGAAGACTCTTGAGAGTCCCTTGGACTGCAAGGAGATCCAACCAGTCCATCCTGAAGGAGATCGGGCCTGGGTGTTCATTTGAAGGACTGATGTTGAAATTGAAACTCCAATACTTTGGCCATATGATGCGAAGAGCTGACTCATTTGAAAAGACCCTGATGCTGGGAAAGATTGGGGGCAGGAGGAGAAGAGGATGACAGAGGATGAGATGGTTGGATAGCATCACCGACTCGATGGACATGGGTTTGGATGGACTCTGGGAGTTGGTGATGGACAGGGAGGCCTGGCGTGCTGCGGTTCATGGGGTCACAAAGAGTTGGACACGACTGAGCGACTGAACTGAACTGACACTTTAAATAAAATGAACACTCATTCTTGCTTAAGTGGGCCTGCATGATCTGGGTCATATCTAGCTCAGTGGCTTTCTCATTCCATGCTTATCTTATCAGCTTTTCCAGTCCTGTTGACCTTTTACCCTCTCAAACAGAACAAGCATTTTGTTAGAATCAAGATTTAGAGATGCTGTAATGTCTGTCTTTGACTTTCTCTCCCTTTCTACACACGTCTGATTCCTTCTCATTTTATATTTTATTTATATTTTTAAAAATAGCTTATTTTTAAAATGACATTCATGTATATGTTAAAATAAATATAAGCTGTATAGTTTTTTTTTAACTTTTTATTTTGCATTGGAGTAGAAGTGATTAACAATGTTGTGATATAAACAGCAAAGGACTCAGCCATACATATGCAAGTATCCACTCTCCCCTAAACTCCCTCCCACCTAGGCTGCCGCATGACACTGAGAAGAGTTCCATGTGCTGTACACTAGGTGCTTGTTGGTTATCTGTTTTAATCATATCAGTGTTTGCATGTCCATCCCTGTACTATCCCCGGACAATCCCTTCCCCCATCCTTCCCCTGGCAACCGCAAGTTCATTCTCTAAGTCTGTGAGCCTGTTTCTGTTTTGTAAAGAAGTCCATTTGTATCATGTGTCTTCTAGATTCCACATAAAAGGGATGTCCTATACTATTTCTCCTTCTCTGACTTACTTCACTGTGTATGACAATCTCTAGGTCTATCCATGTTGCCGCAAATGACATTGTTTCACCCCTTTTAAAGGCTTAGTAATGCCCTATGGTGTATATGAGCCATATCTTCTTTGTCCATTCCTCTATCGATGGACATCTGGGGTGTTTTCACGTCTTGGCTTTGTAAACAGTACTGCAATGACCATTGGGATGCCTGTATCCTTTCAGACCATGTTTTTCTCTGGATGTATGCCCATGAGTGGGATTGCAAGGGGTCCTATAGTAAACTGTGTAGTTTTGACAAACAGACACATCTTTGATACATCTTTGTTATCCACATCTCTACCAAAAAATTCCTTCATGTCTTCTCCTAGTCAATTCACATCTACAACCCAAAGACAAACCTCTGTTCTGATTTTTTTCACCATTGGTTTTATGTAACAATATAATATGAAAATTTTTGTGTCTGGCTTCTTTTGCTCAGTATAATACCTGTGATATTTAACCACGTGTTGTGAATCAATGACACACCTATTTTTGTATTGCTGATCAATATTCCATGGTATGAATATATCATAATTTTTTTTTAGGTTTTTAATAAAGTAGTGATTTTTATTTGTTTTGTTAAAGCTGCAATTCTTTTTTTTTAATTTATTTTTTTAAATTAATTTATTTTTTATTGGAGGCAAATTATTTTACAATATTATATTGGTTGGTTTTGCCATACATTGACATGAATTCGCCCCAGGTTTACATAGAAGCCCATTCTCATACTGATATACATTTAGTTGATTTTGGTTTTGGCTTTTAGGACTAAAACTGCATGAATAAGTTTGTGATTGGCATTTGCTTTTCTTTCTCTTGGGTAAACACCTAGTACTGTAGTTGGTGACTCACAGGGTAGCTGTGGGCTTAACTTTATAAAAACCACCAGAATGTCTCCCAAAGCAGATGCACTGTGGTGTATCCCTATTAGCAATATAAGAGTTCTGGTTTCTCCTCATCCTTGTTGACACTTTGTTGTCAATCTTTTGAATTTTTACTGTTCTGATGAGGCTCTTGTTGCATGTATCAGATGTTAGACATTTTGATACTGTCCTACTGGTTTCCAAGGCACTATCTATTATTTTAAAACTCCTTTCCTTCTGTTGTTTGGATTAAATCATTTCTTTATTGATCTATCCTCAAATTCCTTTTTCCCTCTGTTGTCTCCATTTTGCTGCTGAGCCCTTCCATTGAATCTTTTATTTCAGTTACTGTGTTTTTCAGCTCAATTTTTTTTTGCTGAGTTTTTCATTTTGCCATTTGTTTCAGGAGTGTTTACACTGCTTGTTGGAGCATTTTAATAAGAGCTACTTTTAGTCTTGTCATAATCTGAACATCTGTGCCATCTTGATTTTGGCATCTGTTGACTGAGGAATAAAAGTTGAGATTTTCCCGCTTCATTGTGTGGTGAATAATTTCTGAATTGTATTCTGGACATTTTGAATATTATATTGTAAGACTTTGTATCTTATGTAAATCCTATGCAGATGTTGATATTGTTGTTTTAACAGGCAACCAACCAGGTTAGCAACAGAATTCAAGGTCAGCCCTTCTGTGGATTGTGGTTGCAATGATGGTTCAACTTTCAAAAGATTCTCAGTGCAATTTTAACCTTTCCCACATGCGTGCCACCTAGAGAATAGACTTGGGTTTGGATGTTGGGATATCTGTTAGTTTAGTTCTCAAGTTCTTTGATATGTTGATTAGGATTCAAACCGTACGTGTGCAGCTTGAGGGTGAGCCCAGAAGTTCAAAATAACATTACGGAATTGCTCTGCTTAATTCCTCCAAATACTAGTCTTTTGCTTGGTGTGTGTTTTGCAAATATTTTTTTCAGTCTTGTATTTTCATATTTTTCATCTGACCTCTCACAGAACAAAAGTTTTAAATATTGATGAGATTCAATTCATCAGGTTTTTCCTTTTAGAAATCATGCTTTTGGTGTCAAGGGTTAAGGCTTCTTTGCCTCTCCCCTATTCCTAAGCATTTTTCTCCTACGTTTTTTTGTCTTAGCTATTCTAGGTCTTTTGCCTCTCCACAGCAGATTTAGAATCAGTTTCTCTACATACATAAAATAATTTGATGTGATTTTGATTGGCATTGCACTGAATCTATACATCAAGTTGAGAAGAACTGACATTTTTACAATATTGAGTTTTCCTTTTCCTGTATGTGAATATCTCTCCACTCACTTAGATCTCCTTTTATTTCTTTACTATAGTTTTATCATTTTCCTCTTGTAGATCTGATATATATTTTGTTAGGTTTACGTTAAAGTATTTCACTTTGGGGGGCTTCCCTGCTTGCTCAGATGGTAAAGAATCTGCCTGCAGTGCAGGAGACCCTGCTTTGATCCCTGGGTCAGGTAGTAATGTCTCTGCTTTATAATATGCTATCTAGGTTGGTCGTAACTTTCCTTCCAAGGAGCAAGCACCTTTTAATTTCATGGCTGCAATCAGCATCCGCAGTGATTTTGGAGCCCCAAAAAATAAAGTCTGACACTCTTTCCATTGTTTCCCCATCTATTTCCCATGAAGTGATGGGACCAGATGCCGTGATCTTAGTTTTCTGAATGTTGAACTTTAAGACAACTTTTTCACTCTACTCTTTCACTTTCATCAAGAGGCTTTTTAGTTCGTCTTCACTTTCTGCCATAAGGGTGGTGTCATCTGTATATATGAGGTTATTGCTATTTCTCCCGGCAATCTTGATTCCAGTTTGTGCTTCTTCCAGCCCAGCATTTCTCATGATGTACTCTGCATATAAGTCAAAGAAGCAGGGTGACAATATACAGCCTTTACGTACTCCTTTTCCTATTTGGAACCAGTCTGTTGTTCCACGTCCAGTTCTAACTCTTGCTTCCTGACCTACATACAGGTTTCTTAAGAGGCAGGTCAGGTGGTCTGGTATTCCCCTCTCTGGCAGAATTTTCCACAGTTTGTTGTGATCCACAGAGTCAAAGGCTTTGGCATAGTCAATAAAGCAGAAATAGATGTTTTTCTGGAACGCTCTTGCTTTTTCGACGATCCAGCGGATGTTGGCAATTTGATGTCTGGTTCCTCTGCCTTTTCTAAAACCAGCTTGAACATCTGATTTTATCTACATAAAAAATCATATCATCTGTGAACAAACATGGTTTTATAACTTTCCTTTCCAATGTGTATGCATTTTTAGATAGGACTTCCAGTATGATGTTGAAAGTGAGGAGCTAGAGGGGGAATTCTTTCTTTGTTCCTGATGTTAGCAGAAAAGTATCTAGTTTCTCACCGTTAAGTATGATGTTAACTATAGGTTTTTGTAAACATTCTTTATCAAATTGAGGGAGTTTTCCTGTGTTTATAGCTTTCTAGGAGTATTTATTGTGAATGGATTTTGGATTTTGTCAGATGTTTTTACTGCATCTACTTTTTAAAATCTTTTTTCTTTTTAAATTGCTTGTTTGCTTTTGGCTGGGCGGGATCTTTGTTGCTGCACGTGGACTTTCTCCAGATGGGTTTTGTAGGCTTGTCATTGCAGCGGCTTCTCTTGTTGCAGAACATGGGCCCTAGGGTGCTTGGGCTCAGTAGTTGCAGTGCATGGACTTTGTTGTCCGGAGGCATTGGAGTCGTCCCAGAGCAGGAACTGAACTTGTGTCCCCTACACTGGCAGGTGGACTCTTAGCCACTGGACCACTAGGGAAGTCCTTTTCTGCATCTATTGATATGATCATATGATTATTATTCTTTAGCCTCTTGATGTGATAAATAACATCAATTAATTTTCATCCTGACAGTTTTTTAAATTAATTTATCTTAAATGAAACAAAGATGAATATTTTTAATGATGAAAGGTATGATCCATAAAGAAGATAGACATCATAAACCATTAGATACCTTAACTTACAAAGATACATAAAGCAAAAATCAGAAGGAATGTAAGGGAAAAAATATATATAATTTAGTGAGACATATTAACATTTCTCTGAGAATATTTTATCAAGTATAGAAAAAATAATAGGAGCATCTTGAATGATGTCACTAATAATTTAAATACAATAGATTTATAATTAATTTGCACTAATCATATCCTACATAAGTATATTTAAAATTTTGTATCTCATACATTGTTATTAGACATCCATAAGACATTTAGAAAAACTGGCAAAAAGATAAACATTACCAAATTTCCAAAAGTAGAATTCTTTTCTGTGTGTGTGACTCAGTTATACATATACACATATACTACAGATAGTTTTTAATACATTTATCACTTGTTGAACACACACAATTTCGTGTTCATTTTTTTTTTATTCTCTGTTATTGCTAACAAACTGTAAACTTGAGCACTTAGTTTATTATATATTGAATAAATATTAGTTGGGTGAATGAATCCCCCCCGCTTTTATTTATATGTATCTATGGGGAAGCTGTGGGGAGGATGGCAGTGCGTTGGCCTCCAGGTGCAGAATAGAGATGGAAAAAAACTGAGGGAAGAGATGCCACGATGTCTGCTCCTCCCTAGCTCCAGATGCTAAGTTTAAGCCTCACTGGTTGAAGGGCTAAAGCCAACAGCTGATTGAGTTGTTTTGTTGAGCGATATCACGGACTCGAGGAGCAAGCAGAACTGCTTTGGGCCCAGGAGACAGAGTGTGGCCGAGCTGTAAAGGAGAGCAGCATCATGTTTTATAAATGCTGTCATCCAGCAGGCGGGGGCTTGGCGCTATGGTAATTCAAGCACTGAAAGTGGCCTCCTTTGCCTCTGCAGTCTGCATCTGAGATATATACAATGCACAAAAGAATCAGCGCTCTGCTTGATATGCCTTAAAATATGTCTAGATTAAAAAAAGGATCCAACCTGTTTCCCTTCAGAGCAGCTCATCTTTCTGAGTCCTATAGTCCCTGCCGCTGCTGCTGCGAAGTCGCTTCAGTCGTGTCTAACTGTGCAAACCCATAAATGGCAGCCCACCAGGTTCCTCTCTCCCTAGGATTCTCCAGGTGAGAACACTGGAGTGGGTTGCCATTTCCTTCTCCAAGGCATGCATGCATGGTAAGTTGCTTCAGTGGTGTCTGACTCTGTGTGACCCCATAGATGGCAGCTCACCAGGCTCTTCTGTCCACAGGATTCTCCAGGCAAGAATACTGGAGTGGGTTGCCATGTCCTTCTCCACCTATAGTCCCTAGAAACCTTAGTTCCATTTGGCTGGTTTCACAGTTTCATATATATCAGCCAGAAATATCCAACTGTCTAGAAGATCCCTTTCCTGAATCGAAGACCTGAACTCCTATACCCCAGAGCCCTTGCAATCCACAAGGAGTTCTCCAAAAAGCCTGTTTTCTTCCTCTCTACTCGTAATTTGGCCGATTTCACAAAATTCATCATCTAGACTCTTGTCTGCTTGCAACAACTTTTACTCTTTGTTTTCAGAAAATCTTCAACTTGTAGGCTGGAAGGATTCGGATTCTTGTTCCACATTTCTACCCACAGCTGCCTGTAGGGAACACCTGTGGGCTTCCCACCCCCCCAAAATATCTAGAGGGGCTTCCCAGGTGGCGCTAGTGGTAAAGAACCCACCTGTCATCGCAGAAGTCATAAGATATGTGGGTTCGATCCCTGGGTCAGGACGATCCCCTGGAGGAGGAAATGGTAACCCACACCAGTATTCTTGCCTGGAGATTCCCATGGACAGAGGATCCTGGTGTGCTACAATCCACGGGGTCACAAGGAGTTGGACATGACTGAAGCAACTTAGCATGCAGTATCTATTGACTCATATTCTGATTAAACAAAAAGAATCTTGGGTTTCGTTTGGAGAGTTACTTTTTCTCCACTAAGTTCTAAGAGTTTGGGAGGAGCTGAGCCTTGCCAGCTCTCAGGGTAAGCTCTAACCAGTTTAAACCAATCAGTGTATTGTTTAATTTTAGGCACTGGGATTGATCAAGTATGGTCAAATGGCCTAACTGGACCAAAAGGAACCAGACCCTGGACTTCGTATACACTGTTGAAAGAGAGGCTCTCTTCCTTCTAGGTTTACATTGCAGTAGATGAAAGATCTGACGCAATTGTAGCTTCTCATGCCTATAAGGGGAAACCTGTCAACGACAACATCAAGGAGAGCAAGGCTGAACTGAGTCCTGGTGACATTGTCTCTACATAAAGCCATGCCTTAATCCTACTCCATGAATTTTCAGTTTCGTGAGCCACTAAATTCCCTTTCAGATTAACTCATGCTAGAAGGGGATTTTCTGTGATTTGCAACCCTCAAAATCCTGAACACACCATTCACATTGTTTTTAAACATTTTCAGAAAAAGATTTCCTACTTGCTTTACTCTCTGTTGTGTGCTGGCAGTGGTGCTGACCATGGGCACGTGGTCCTTGACTCTGATTTTCCCACTGACTTTAAATTGATAGCCCTTTGATGGGCTCGATTTTGGTGTCCTTTCATGGAAATGCCTGGTACTAATTCCACAATCCCACAGTCTACCCACAATGCTGTCTCCTGGGTTACTGACACTATCTTAAGCCATACTCCAGATTTTGGTTTCTAACCTGGTACAGCCTACATTCCTTTTCTGGAACAAATTTCATTCAGATTATTAAAATTCTTTCAGAAATATGCACAGGAATAATTTCACTCCATTCAACACTTATACTGATTTCTGTGTGGCCAGAGGAGGCAAACAACTCCAAGCAACTTTTTCCAGGAGGACCCCAAGAGAAAAGAAGAGAGGACCAGGGTGCATGTTTTAATAGGATGCTTGGACTTCTTTTAGGCGATGTGATGGGGACTGCCTGGGAGTCACTTTCATCCATTCCGTCTCAACTTCTAATATTCGCTGAAAATCTGTATGTTCACATACGCTGGTAAAACTCAATGAATTATCACAAAGCCAGCATCTCATGGTGTCTGTTCCTGCTGCATAAACTCTCAAGTTCTTGAAAGTATCTGGACGCAGAGGTGCCACTGAAGAACTAGCACTTCATCCTTTTGGATTATCCTGTAAGACAGAAAGAGCCGTGACATATTCCTTGCTTTATAGATGAAAGTAGCAGAGGCTGAGAATCATGAGAGTACAGTACATGTCAGAGCCTGAAGGGCCTAAAATTAGCTAACTTGCTTTTTCAATATACAGATTAAGGAACCAAGGTCCAGAGATGTCAAATGACTTGCCCACAGTCACACGGTCAGTTGGTGACAGAGTCAGGACGAAGATTTGCTTCCAAAGCAGTGCTCTTTTGGTCACGGGCTTCCCTCATAGCTCAGTTGGTAAAGAATCTGCCTGCAATGCAGGAGACCCTGTTCAATTCCTGGATCAGGAAGATCCACTGGAGAAGGGACAGGCCACCCACTCCAGTATTCTTGGGCTTCCCTGTGGCTCAGCTGGTAAAGAATCCACCTGCAATGTGGGAGACCTGGGTTTGATCCCTGGGCTGGGAAGATCCCCTGAAGAAGGGTAAGGCTACCTACTCCAGTATTCTGGCATGAAGAATTGCAAGGACTGTATAAGTCCATGGGGTCACAAAGTGTTGGACATGACTGAGCAACTTTCACTTTCACTTTTGGTCATATCCCTCTGTGTGCTTTATAATTAGCAGTAGAACTGAAGGCAGGAAGAGAGGGGGACGACAGAGGATGAGATGGTTGGATGGCATCACCGACTCAATGGACATGAGTTTGAGCAAGCTTTGGGAGTTGGTGATGGACGGGGACTCCTGGAGTGCGGCAGCCCATGGGGTCACAAAGAGTCAGACTTGATTGAGCAACTGAACTGAACTGAGAATTTCTTCAGGGTCCTGCATGGACATCTGACTTCTAAGGACATATTGCTTTCGGGAAAAGTTCAAATTTAGTCCTTCATAAGGAAGTACATCTGTTAACTATTGTAGAGTAAAAAACTACCTTAAACTTAGTGACTAAACAGCAATCATTTGTTATTATTCACAAGCCCATTAATTGGCTAGACAACTCTTCTGATCTGGGCTGTGTCAGGCCACTTGCTGCAGTATTCCCTGATGTATCTGCTGTCTGGTGGGGACTGACTTGTCTAGAAGGGGCTCAGCTAGCATGGCTCATCTCTGCCCTCTATGGTCTTTTATTTTTCATTAAGAAAGTCTGAGCTTGCTTGATGCTGGGCAAGTTTCAAGAGGAAGAATGGGAGTGTTCAAGGCTTCCTGAGATGTAGGCTTGGAACTGGTACGTCTTCACTTTCATCCCATTCTGTTGGCTAAAACAATTCATAAGACCAGCCCAGATTCCTGGGATGAGGAAAGAGACTCTACTTTTAGATGGGAAAAAGTGCAAACTCACATTTCAATAGGCAAGGACACAAGAAAGGAAATAATTGTGGATTTTCAAACAGCCTACCCCAGGAGAAATGATTGCCTTTTCTTTCCAAAAAAGAAACCATCCTAGTTCTTGGCATAAATATTGCAGGAGTTTAATGCATACATATTTTGCCACCTCACTGTTCATGAGAGTACGTGTGGATGAGTTTATGATGTATATGTGTCTCTAGGGCAGTGTATGTGCATGTACATGTGAATTTGTGTTCTTTTGGGGGCTTTTGAGATGCAGCCTTCTGCAAGGACACTTTGCAAAAACAGCTCACTTCAGGACCAAGGAGAGCAGCCTAAACTGAGTGAGCAGATGATGGCAGGCCCCCAGCAGAGCCCATCTCAAGTGTCAGACCGTAAATCAGATTTTGTTTCCGGTAGCAACAGCACCCTGGGTGACACAGTTTTCATTTTGTGACACCAGAAAACACTCATTTCAGGGTGGTGGAAAGGGTTGAAGCTAGAATGAAAAAGGTTGCTGGTGGTAAAATTTTAGCAGCACACACACGCACGCACGTGGGCACTTCCTCAAAAACCAGAAAACCTTCTCAAAAGGAACACACCAGGGAAGGAAGATCACTTCTTATGCAGCCACCTTCAAGAGGTCTTGACCCTCAGGAATAAAATCCTTTCAGCCCCATCCCATAGGTTCTGAGGGATCATGTCTACCACCACTCTCAACATTCCAGTAAGTTATAGCTTATTCTAGCTTTATGGCCTTAGGGTGGACAAAGTTCATGTCCTTTAGCTCAGTGACACTGAGGTTACAGGCTTTCCCACAACTAACATCTTGAGGGGCTTCCAGGTGGCTCAGTGGTAAAGAACCCACCTGCCAATGCAGGAGACGCAGGAGATACGGGTTCGAATCTTGGGTTGGGAAGATCCCCTGGGGTAAGAAATGGCAACCCACTCCAGTATTCTTGCCTGGAAAATTCCATGGAGAGATGAGTCTGGCGGGCTGTAGTCTATAGGGTCCCAAAGACTCAGACACGACTGAGTGACTGAGCACACACAATATTTACCAAATAGCCACTTGAGTACCAAGCACTTGTCCAGGTGATGGGCATACGAAGTAAAAATAACAGTCATGGCACCTGCCCTTCTATTTCTCATGGTATGGTAGGAAAGTAGACAATGAACAAGAAAATGTTCCAATAAATAAATTAATATGCAAAATTGCAATAAGTGATATGAAGGGAAACATCAGGGAAAAACAAGAAGGGTCAGTCAGATGTATTCTTTTTAATTGTTGAGTAATACTCCATTGTGTATATATACCACAGCTTTCTTATCCATTCATCTGCCTATGGACATCTAGGTTGCTTCCATGTCCTGGTTATTATAAACAGTGCTGCGATGAACATTGGAGTACATGTGTCTCTTTCAGTTCTGGTTTCCTCGGTGTGTTTGCCCAGGAGTGGGATTGCTGGGTTGTATGGCAGTTCTATTTCCAGTTTTTTTGGGAAAACCCTCTTTGAAGAGGTGATGCTGCAGCTGAGAGCTAGATAATGAAAAGGGGCCAGCAATTTAAAGGGAGGAGGAGAGGACCCTTCTAAGCAGAGGAAGCCACAGGTGCAAAGGTCCTGAGGCAAGAAAAGCTGTGGTGTTTAAGCACCTGAAAGTAGTTCAGTGGACCTGAAGTCTAGCGAGTAGAAGAGAGAAACAGATGAGCGTAGAAACAGCAGAGGTCAAATTGCACACATCTAGGAGGCTATGTTGTGAAGTTGGATTTTATTATAAGAACAATAGTTTAGTAAAATAACGACGTGTTTTCTCAGATCTTAGGAAATTCAGATAAGTCCACCTTCATCTCCTGTTGGGAATTGCTGGGTTAAGAAATGCTGTAGGAAACCAGGAGGGAAACACCTCCAGCCCATCTCTTGTCCGCTAAGTGAACAGCTTTGCAGGTCAACTTCTTATCCTCTGGGCCGCCCAGACGCAGGCCCACAGGATCCAGTCTTCATGGACCGTGCTCCACAACCTGGAACTGCATGTCGTCCCCCTGCCAGGCCTGGTGGGCTCTTTCTCTCCTAAGACTTCTCTCCTTCTCCCGCACTGATAGCACAGAATGTGCTGCTCTGCCCTACCTCAACTTTAGGCAGTCCTGTGCATGTCCTCACCTCTTCCTGCCCGGTGCCTAGATTATATTCTAGATCGTTCCCACTCCCCTACTTGGAGGCAGAGTTTAGTTCTCTGTCCTTGAACCTGGCAGTCCTGTGACTCATTTTTAATCAATTAATAGAGTACAGTGGAAGTGACAATGATTTCTGAGCCTCTACCCTAGAAAGGGGTGTAGCTTTGTCTTTTTAGCTGACACTCTGTTTTGAAGCTCTGAATTGCAATGAAGGAGTCCAGCCATGAGACTGCCTAGCTGGAGAGGCCATTGTAAGCCCTCTAAGGAGCAGTCCAGCTGTGTCTGTAGCCAACAGCCAGCACTGACTCCCAGCCACGGGACGAGCATCATGGATGTCCAGCTCTGTTGAGAATTCAGAAAGCAGCGGCCCCAGATGACATCTGACTGTGATCAAAGGAGAGCCTCCAGACAGATCTGCTCAACCTTGCTTTCCCACAAATTCATGAGCGATTGTTTTAAATGGATACACTTGGGATAGTTTGTTACAAAATAACAGTAATCAAAACAACGGATATTGGTATGGCCCTGATCTACAGTCGAGGATTCTGAAATCAAGGTCAAAGAACTGACAAGGGCTGGAATCTTGGGTCTATCACACCACTTGGCTTGTGCAGTTAACCTGTGTGCTGTCATTGTCCATCTATTAAACAATTATCTGTGCAACCTGGTTATAAGGATGCTTACCAAGTTTCCTAACTTGTGGACCCCATTTAGGGATGGATTCCAAGGCTGAGAGCTCCTGTTCTGGTCTCATATTGAAAATTAACTTTGGGGATTGCCCTCTGGCTCCCAAGGTGGATCCACATGCCATGGATGGTCTATATACTATACCCAACCTCTCCTGTAATTAGTAGGGCTGTTCTCTTCTCCTTTCAGAAGGCAGCATGAACTGCTGGCTGAGAAAATGGACTGGGCTCTGTCACTAATTGCTGTGTGACCCTGGAACGCACACTTTCCCCATCTGAGACGCAGGTTTCTCAGCCAGCAAATGGGATGACGACATTGCTAATTATCAGAGAAAGGCAGATCAAAACTGTATCACTTCTCACCATCAGAATGGCCATCATTAAAAATTCTAAAAATAACAAATGCCGAGGAGGATTTGGAGAAAGGGTACTCTTTCACACCGTTAATGGGAATGTAAATTGCAACCACTATGGAGAACAGTATGGAGGTCCTTAAAAAAACTAAGAATAGAGTTACCATATGATCCAGTAATCCTATTTCTGGGCATATATCCAGAGAAAACTCTAATTTAAAAGATACACGTGCCCCGATGTTCATAACAGCACTATTTCATAGCCAAGACATGGAAGCAACCTAAATGCCCATTGACAGATGAATGGATAAAGGAGATGTGGTATATATGTGTATTACTCAGCCATAAAACGGCATGAAGTAATGACATCTGCAGCGACACGGATGGACCTACAGATTATCAAACTAAGCCAGACAGAGAAAGACAAATGTCATATGTTATCACTTATTTGTGTAATCTTTAAAAAGTGACACAAACGAACTTATTTACAAAACAGAAATAGACTCACAGACATAGAAAACACACTTATGGTTACCAAAAGTGATAACGAATGGAGTGGGGATGAAGAGATAAATTAGGAGTCTGGGATGAACACACACACTGCTGTACATAAGATCAGTAAACAACAAGGGCTACTGTGTGCACAGGGAGCCATATTCAATATCTTCTAATAGCCTATGTTGGAAAAGATTCTGATAAATCATATATCTGAATCCCTTTGCTGTACCCTTGAAACGAAAACAACATTGTAAATTAACTTATACTTCAATTAAAGAATAAAAAGGAGATGATGATAGAATCTGATTCAGAAAATGTGCTTGAATTGTTAAATGAAATAATGTATATACCTGTCACATTTTTTGGCATTTGATAGTGAAGTCACTCAGTCGTGTCCGACTCTTTGCAACCCCATGGACTGTAGCCTACCAGGCTCCTCTGTCCATGGAATTTTCCAGGCAAGAGTACTGGAGTGGGTTGCCATTTCCTTCTCCGGGAGATCTTCTTGACCCAGGAATCGAACCCGGGTCTCCTGCACTACAGGCAGACGCCTTACCATCTGAGCCAACTTGTTTTGTTTAACTATTCCTCCAGGCTAGAGACAGATACACATTGAGCCTGGTGGAAAAAAACAAGCCCCCTCCCCACTCCTACTACTCCATGGGGCCTCTAACAGTACTTAATTCACCCAGTTGTCCTCACAAAAGCAGTGAGTAAAAGTATAGCATCTTCCCCAAGTGGTAAAAAATACCCAGAGTGAGCGAAGGGTCTTGGCACAGGGTCCCACCTCCTTATTTCTTCACCTGAACACAGGATTGCCTTGGCCGAATGATTGAGAATTTGGGTGCCCAACTTCTCTGGCTCTCAGTCTCCTCAGATAAAGGATGAAAATGATCCTGATGACCTCATGGCGGATGTGAGCAGCCAATGAGATGATGAATGTCTGGCACCTGGAACACAGAGCTTAGAGAAGAGTAACATTCCTCACCCTCCCTCTCTGCTCTTCCTGGGCCACTCTCTAAAGCTCCGCCAAGCATGACGCCTCTCACTCCCCCCTTCTCTCATGGTCGCCAGAAAACTGCAGGCTTGTAGCAAGGGCTTCGAGGGGCTGAATTCTTTCCACGGAAACTCAAGCTAAGCTGGGGGCACTCTCCTGCTCCATCCTTTCTGAGGTGCTCAGAGAGCCCCCTACCCCGGGGGACAGGAAGATCAGCATTTGGACATGGACTTTGGGAAGAGAAAGGAAATGGATGGGAGCACCTGGGGTCAGGGGAAGAGCTACTGTCTTTGAGAGTCTTTCCTTTTTTATCCATCTCCCCTTGGCAATGGCACTGAACTTCAGTTTCTTCATCTGTAAAAATGGACACAATAGCGTCCCTGTCTTGCCAGTACTGCAAGCTTATTGTGAGGCTTGCAAAAAAGACGCGAGTATGACAGTCTGGTGATGCCCATTATTGTTGTCAGTCTCGTGCAGGAAGCTAGTCTACTTACACGGAACTAAGACAGCATCTGCAGGAGTCCTCAGAGAGACACTTAGTTCTGTGCACTGGCTACCACTTCCATTTTCCTAGAGGGGAGTAGACTTTTTGGAGGATTCTCAAATTTCTTGTCCCTGGGAATGGCAGCATCCTAGCCAGCTCTGTAGAAGCGAGGTGAGACTTACCTTCTAGCTCACTGTCCACCTGCAATCATCACAGGTTTAATGGATTAAATGAGAATAATCAGTAATTACAGAGCATTTGCAATGTACCAGCGGTGGTTCAAGTGCTTTACATGGATGAACTCATTTCATTCATAGAACAACTACAATGAGGTAATTGCTTTTATTATCCTTATTTTACAGATGAGAAAAGTCAGGTGCAGAGAAGTAACTTGTCCAGGATCACACAGCTGGTGCGGAATCCAGCAGGCTTTGAATCCTGGAGGTTGACTCCGGAGCCTTTGCACGTAACCACTGCACTAATGCTCTCCCGCCATACCTGCCGCTATCTTGCCAAGGTTCCTGCAGCATCTCTTAGGTGGTGTATCTGCTCTGGTCTTCCCCATCTATAAACTGTCCCCACATAGATACCAAAGAACTCTTTCCAAAAGACACTTCTGATCACGTCACACTTGGCCAGAGCCTTTCAAGGACTCCCCCTTTCTCCACTGGATGGAGTCCAGGCTCCCCCGGCAGGCCCATAAATCCCTGCATGGTCTGGCTTCCGACTGCCTCGCTTCAGCTTGCTTCTCACGAACCCTGGTCATCCTATACTCAGGGACACCAGAGTATTCTCTGCTTTCTCATCCTGCAACATTGTGGTGTGCTCATTCCATATTCCTCCTGAAATGCCTCATCATCCCCGGCAGACTCCTACTCATCCAACCTGTATATGAAGCCCTCCCACCCAGGGCCCTCACCTCTGCTCTCTGCACACCCTGGGCTTGTTTCTGCTAGTGTCCTTGCCTTGGAATGCAACAATTTGTCTGCAGATCTATCTGTCCCAACAGCCCTTGAGTTCCCAGAGATAGGATCCTCATCAGCTCCTCCACACCTCCCACAAGGCCAGTACAATAAGGCATTAACAAACAAGTGCTAAAAAGTACTTTAAGGTGTGAAAAACTGTTATTATGCTGGCATAATACAAGTAACAATGATCTCAGGATTTCAGCCTAACACCTTGGCTTCCTGAAAGAACCCAGCAGCCTCGGCAACACTGATGTGTCCATCTGCTCTTCCTAGGTAACAGCAAACCCCAGGAATGCGTGGGTGTCAGCATCCAAAAATGTCCTCACTTCATCTCTTCATCTGTCTTTCTCTTCTCACTATCCCAGACCCCCAGGCTCTTTTCAAACCTGGAAAAGAGAGTTTGCTGCTTCCATTACCAACCCAGGACAGACAGGGTCCACCTTTAATACCTCTTGCTTTCTCACTAGGTTTAGTTAAAACAGGAAACAATATCTGCAAGAGAGGTGTTTAAGGGAATTCCGTGGTGGTCCAGTGGTTAGGACTCCATGCTTCCACTGCAGGGTGCATGTGTTTGATCCCTGGCCAGTGAACTAAGATCCCATATGCCACTTGGTGCAGCCAAAGAAATAAAAATAAAAGAGAGAGAGAGAGAGATGCATTTAAAATTAACAAGAGTTAATTGATTAGTTGTATCTATTTGCAACCCCATGAACTGTAGCTCACCAGGCTCCTCTGTCCATGGAATTCTCTAGGCAAGAATATCAGAGTGGGTTGCCACTTCCTTCTCTAGGGGATCTTCTTGACACAGGGATTGAACCTCAATCTTCCGCATTGGAGGCAGATTCTTTTCCGTCTGAGCAGCCAGGGAAACTTAAGTCCTAGGTGGCACTAGTGGTAAAAAATCCATCTGCTAAGGGTTGCCCACCTTCGCAGGTTATTTGGCTCAATGTTCTTATCAGGACACTGCTAAGAGCAGCCCTGCTGGGTCCCATGCGGGAGGGTCACTGGAAAGCACTTTGCACTCCCTGCAAGAAGATACAAGAGACACAGTTTTGATCCCTGAGTTGGGAAGATCCCCTGAAGGAGGAAGTGGCAACCCACTCCAGTATTCTTGCCTGGAGAATTCCAAGGACAGAGGAGCCTGGTGAGCTGTAGTCCACGTGGCTGCAAAGAGGCAGACGTGACTCGGTGCCTGGGCACAGTCACTGGTCATGAGAAGTCTTGGTCGAAAGGAGGCTGGAGTAACACAACCCTGATTAAATCTTAAGTAAGGTTTGGGAGAAGAAATACAAGGAAGTCATTCAATCTCAAGCACCCCCTTGTATCTATTTTAAAATATATTAATTATCTTGTACTGTCTTATTTCATTATCACCATTGCCTTAATAAAGGGGAAACAACGAGGTATTTTTATTGAGCAACAAGGGAAAGCAAAGAAGAAAGCGGTGGCTAGAAAAGGTGGGGTTTTGTGGGCCCCAGCCTTCTGCTTGTGTCTGCACTGCACTCCAGGCTCTGAACTCCTCCAGGGCATCTTAGAACCGTGGGAGTTATTTGCGGAGTGAGTGAAGGAATGAATGGCTTGTTACCTTGGCAGATTATGCAGCCCTGCCGGGCCCCACGCGTGAGGGCTGCTGGAAAGCACTTCGCACTCCCTGCAAGATTGTTCCTTCTGGACTCCCCAGGGCACAGGATGCTTCAGAGCCATCCCGGTCAAGGAGAGGAGAAGCTGGAGAAACAGCTACATTCTCCCATGGCCCCAGACTGGGATACCTGCTCCACGATTTGAGAGACCAACATCCAATGTCTTCCCGCTCCAGCCCTCAGGGTAGACCCAGGAGAGGCAGTCAGGGAACCTGCCAGGTGCTTTCTTCTTCTCATCAGCGTATAAATGACATCTGGCTGCCTTTTCGGCCAGAGGGATGCTTCTACTTAATTCAGGCTCCAGAGAGACGTCTCCGGCAACCTGCAGCCCCGGCGGGGAGGTTTATCTAATTGTACATGCAGGCCCACCTCCATGTTCTGCTTCAGGAGTCTCTTGCTCTTTATTGCATACCCCACAACGCGCAAGCTGTCACCTCTTCTGTGAAGTCTTCCCAGCCACGTGGCTCACAGCGCCCACTGGAGACCCCCACCCTCGCCCCGGACTGCATCATCTGCACAGAACCCATCCAGGTGCCCATTAGTCTTTGCTGTTTAACAGCCAGCCCGCAACCTGTGGGCTGAAAACGCTAAGCGTCATGAGCTCACAACTGGGTGGGTGGTTATGATGGACTCCTGTATTTTTGGTCACTTGCCAGGCAGCTAGGTTCTGTGGGCTGGGGATGGGGCCACTGAGTCCAGTATCACGCATCCTCCAGGGGGCTAACCTCAGCTTGTTCACATAAGCAAGGTTCCCAGATGAGGGACCTCTTGAGACCTAAGGCTGGAACCGGTGCAACGTGCCTCCTGCCCCATTGTAATGGTTAAAGCAAACCACGACGGCCAGTGCTGGTTCCAGGGTCAAGGAAACACATTCTACTCTCAAAGGGAAGAGTTTCAAATCCCCGTCACACAGAGGTGTGCATATTAGGGAGGAAAACAGAATCTGCTATCAGTGGTCTATTACTGCTGCTGCTGCTGCTGCTAAGTCACTCCAGTCGTGTCCGACTCTGTGTGACCCCATAGACGGAAGCCCACCAGGCTCCCCCTTCCCTGGGATTCTCCAGGCAAGAACACTGGAGTGGGTTGCCATTTCCTTCTCCAACGTGTGAAAGTGAAAAGTGAAAGTGAAGTCGCTCAGTCATGTCTCACTCGTAGCGACCCCACGGACTGCAGCCTACCAGGCTCTGCCATCCATGGGATTTTCTAGGCAAGAGTACTGGAGTAGCTTGCCATTGCCTTCTCCGGGTCTATTACTACTGTTCCATTATTTCAACTTGAACCTGATAAGGTCTGAGGTTGAAATTCTGGAACATGAAGCTGGTGTAACTTTCAAGAGAAAATCCAGTGTTTAGCCTAGACCTTGTTTGGGGGAGTCTTTAGATGGCTGTTTGAATTCTGTCTACCAGAAACCTACAGTGTGACCTTGGGCAAGTCACGTGTGCTCTTTTTGACCTTCCATTCCCTTCTCAGCAAAATAATTGTTGTTTAGTCTCTAAGTCGTGTCGGACTCTTTGCAACCCCACAGACTGTAGCCCACCAGGCTCCTCTGTCCATGGGGCTTCCCCGCAAGAATACTGGAGTGAGTTGCCATTTCCTTCCTTCTCTGCAAAATAAGGATATTAATAATCCCAGTCTCACAGAACTGGTGTGTAAAGCCCTTAGCACAGTGCTTGGCACAAAGAATGTGCTTAATGTAAGTGGATTTTATTATCAGTATTTTCATTAAAACAACTGGCATCATTTTTCCCTGCCATAAATGAAAGTGATGGTATCTCTGTCCCAGTTTCTTATACTGAGAATTCCTCAAGGGCACGGACGGTGCGCACAAAAATATTCACTGCAGCTTTGTTTATAACAGGAACAGATTTGAAAGCAGCATAAATAGCCAAAAGCAGGGGCTTGGTTAAATGAATTTCAGAATATTGACCCAAAGGATTGCGGTGTAGTCATTAAAAATGATGTAGCGCTGGGTGTGCTGACATTGAAAGCTGAACATGAAGTATTGTCAAGTGGAAAAGAAGGTTACAAAATAGTACATGTAATAACAGCCATCTTTGTAAAATACATTTGTGTGTAGATAAACACATGGAAATCTTGGTGAAAAGGTAAAAATGTTAATGTGTCTCTCTGATGGGAGTGGGAATATAGGATGTTTTTTCCCTTTTAACCTTAGTTTTTCTAATTGCTCTGTAATGAAATGTGTTACTTCACTAAACTTGTAAAAAAAACAAAAAAATGCAACAGGAGAGCCGCTCTGGGTCACCATGAAGGCAGGCTGTAGAACCACAGCCATGTGCCAGGCTTTGAACTGGACACTGGGGGTTTCTGAGCCTGCTGGTGTCAGGCCCTGTGCTGGGGGCCTGGAAGGATGAAGCTGGTGACTCTGTGAGGCTCCAAGGTGTGTTCGCCAGGAGCTCCTCAAGGGCCGCAGCAGTTCACTCCTGACCCTCCCTGTGGGGCTTTTTCTGAGGACACCTATAGATGTTAATTTCTCTTTTTGCTCCTTGCAACTTCACAGTGCCTGTGAAGTTAGTGTTGGGGGAGAGATGCTGTGGCTGTCCTCAGGGCCTGCCCCTTCCCCATCCAAGCAGCCTGGGACTGGAAGGAGGACGGCTGGACTCAGATGCCCAAGCTTGCAGCCCAGGCCGTGGTGGTGGATGGGAGCTGTAGGGCTTAGAACATACGGGCAGAAGCCTCCAGCTCCCTGACCTGCCTTCATGGCCGATTAAGAGAAGCACTACCCACCCTACAGGTCTGAAAGGTAGGGGGGACAGCACTTGCCACTGTACGGAGAAGGGATGAGCTATTTAAAAATCGAGATGTCCATTAGCCATCATCTCATCAGGAGAGCCCTCAGGCCCTGGAGGAAATGAATGGTCCACCCTGGCAATGGTCCACTCTCTCCCAGTCTCACCTAAATGCCCTGCTGACTCTGCGCCCCGGTTCTGTGCGCTCTCCTGGGCCCCGAAGCACCCCCCTTAGGTCTTCCTTTTACCAACAGAACTCGTTTCCCCTGGAAGAGCCTTGTGGGTCAGTTTGTCCTCTTCAGAGTTTGCTGAAAGCAAAACTAACAGTTCCGACCACTACTACCAAAGAAAACCAGATGCTTTTTACCATGAAGCTATTTGTCACGTCGGGAACACACACGCACCAGTAAGCAGTGGATTACCTTGATGGAACAGCTGTGGCTGGATTCTGGCCGCTGAGAAAGACTGAAACAGCCGCTGAAATGGCAGAATGACTGGGGGCTCTAGGGGCATGGGAATGAGGGGATTAAGATGATCAAAGAGAACAGAGTTTAGGGCAAGAATATACTGACATTTAGAACATTTAGCTAAGGCACTTACTGAAAATCTCTGGGTAGATCAGGATGTCCATTTCCCTGGTTAGTCACCAGGAAGCCTGGTGGATGTGGCATCCACCCTTGGAGTGCCAAAATGCAGACGTTTGTGGGTGTGTGTGGATGTGCTGTTGAGTCACAATATTGTTAATTATGAGGAAGTTTAGGAACTGAGGCAAACTTTCTCCCACCCCCATTTGCTGACAATTAAGGCAGGCTGGCTGTGAATTACCAGCCATCATTCTTTCCGTTTCCAACTCCCGTAATTGGGCTAGAACGCCTATGTGAAATAAGCATGCCTCCAGAACTTGAGCTAAGTTAGAGCCCTTTATAAATTAGGCAATAAATTGGAGTATGTTTCCCCATCTGGTACCCAGACGTAGGAAATCTGCGATGGAGCGTGAGACACCAGGATCTACAACAAAGCCCTGTGGTGTTTACGTTTTTGGGTGGTGTAGAGGAGTGGTGGAAACTCTGGGGTTCATAGTAACTGCTGAGATGCCACTTCCCACCTGTCATTTATTACCTACATCGCCTTGGACAAGGGATTTAAATCTCTCTGTGTGTCTCAGTATTTTCATCAGCAAAATGGGAATAATAAGAGCACCTGCTTCATAAGGTTGTCACAAAGTTTAATAAGATCATCTGTGTTGAGTGCTTAGGATGCCATCTGGCAGAGAGGCAAACGTTAACAAGCTCTACTGCTGCAATTAAAGTTCATAGAATTCCAAGAGCACAGAGGCATCCTGGAGACCTTTCGAACAACGCAAGGCAAATGTGGCGTCAGTGAGCTCTTTCTCAGACAAGGTGGCCACCCTGTCACAAGTGTCCATCCTAAGCAGCTCAGGTGAAACCCGACCTTCTGCCCAGTCTCACGGCTGCACCCTTATAGCTGGATGAGCGGAGGAAAACCCCACACCACACTGCTCCCTCCCATTGTCTGCCCCCAACCTCAGACAAGCCTTCTGTGCAACCCAGTAATTATCCTGCATGCTCCGGGCTCAGTTCCTTCCCCTCCTTCTAGAAAACTTTCTGTTTCACACTGCCTCCCTCCTCTTCAACCTTGGCTGTAATCTCGCTTCCTAGTTCCTTCGGAAAATGGAAACACTCGAGAATAACTTTCACAGGTTTCCAGCACCTCTGTGTGTTTCCAGCACAGACTGATACCTGTGTCTGCCCACGAGAGCTACCTGTCCTCCTGCTGACCTGCACATGCTTCTGTCTCCGGTCACCCTCCCACCACTCACGTACTGAGTCTCATCCCCTTCTTGCTTCTGAAGAATGTCTGTCAACATGAAAATATCTCCTCTGTTTTCCTCATATCAATTTCCTTTTTCTTTTGGATCGTTCTCATAAGCATCCAAACACTGACTTTAAAAAATTTTTAAAAAGACCCTCTTGATTACAACTGCGTGGGCCTAGATACTGCCCCATTCCTCCACCCTCCTAGGTCAGCATAGCTTTTCAGAAGCATTGCCTGTTCTGGCTGTATCTATGGCCTTTCCTTCTGTTCTCCTTGAACCCACTTGAATTTGGTGTTCCTATTGAGCTTCCCTGGTGGCTCAGATGGTAAAGCATCTGCCTGCAATGCAGGAGGCCTGGGTTCGATCCCTAGGTTGGGAAGATCTCCTGGAGAAGGAAATGGCAACCCACTCCGGTACTCTTACCTGGAGAATCCCACGGACAGAGGAGCCTGGTAGGCTACAATCCATGGGGTGGCAAAGAGTCGGACACGACTGAGCGACTTCACTTCACTTCATGGCTCCACCAAACAGCTCTTGTCGTGGGCACCAGTGGCTTCATGCTGCCTGATCCTAGGTGGGGTCTCTGACCTCACTCTTCTTGGCTTCTCAGCAGTCATTGACTCAGCGGATCGTTCCCTCCTTCCTGAAATACTTTCTGCTCTCTGGTTCTGATTCTCCTCTTGCCTTCTTGGGCAGGAAGTCTTCGCATCCTCCTTTGCTGGCTTGTTCGCAGCTCTCTTGCTTTCAATGTGGAAATACAGTTTAGCTCAGCCTCAGACTTTCTCTCTTCTCTGAACTAGGCTGTCTTATCGTGTCCTGTGACTTTGAATTGACCATTTCCGCTTAAATATCTAATAGACATCTCCAACCTAAAGTGACCAAAACTTGACTCTCGATAGCTAACCCCACACTAGCTTCTCTTGAGGACTCTCCTGCTCAGAAAATGGCAACTATATTCTTCCAGTTGTACAAGCCCCAAATCTTAAAACTATCCCCACCTCTCTCTACCTTCCATATTCAGTTTGTCAGCCCATTCTTTCAAAACTTCTACCACCACTGATGCTATTACCCTGGCAAAAGACTTAATCATCTCTTAAATGGGTTATTTCAATAGACTTTTCTATAGACTGAAAATATGTCCCTGCAATATGTGAAACTGTAATAGCAGGAAGACCGCATGGGGCCTTTGGCGGAGACAGGGGAGAAGGCCTGTCCCCATATCCTCTGCTTTGGCTCCTCTTTGAGGTACCCTGTGTGCATGCTCAATTGTGTCCAACACTTGGTGACCCCATGGACTGTAACCTGGCAGTCTTCTTTGTCAGTGGGATTTTCCGGGCAAGAATACTGGGGTGGGTTGCCATTTTCTCCTCCAGGGGATCTTCCCAATCCAGATTGAACCCATTTCTCCTGAGTCTCCTGAATTGCAGGCAGAATCTTAACCACTTGAGCAACTGGAAAGTATCTTAGTTAGTTAGTTCAGTCACTCAGTCGTGTCCGACTCTCCGCGACCCCATGAATCACAGCACACCAGGCCTCCCTGTCCATCACCAACTCCCAGAGTTCACTCAAACTCATGTCCATCGAGTCGGTGATGCCACCCAGCCAGCTCATTCTCTGCCATCCCCATCTCCTCCCACCCCCAATCCTTCCCAGCATCAGAGTCTTTTCCAGTGAGTCAACTTGTCGCATGAGGTGGCCAAAGTATTGCAGTTTCAGCTTTAGCATCAGTCCTTCCAATGAACACCCAAGACTGATCTCCCTTAGGATGGACTGGTTGGACCTCCCTGCAGTTCAAGGGACTCTCAAGAGTCTTCTCCAACACCACAGTTCAAAAGCATCAATTCTTCGGCGATCAGCTTTCTACACAGTCTAACCCTCACAGCCATACATGACCATGGGAAAAACCATAGCCTTGACTAGACGGACCTTGGTTGGCAAAGTAATGTCTCTGCTTTTTAATATGCTATCTAGGTTGGTCATAACTTAAGTATCTAGACAATAGTATTTGATGCACATTTCCTGAATTGTTTTGCTGCTGCTGCTGCTGCTAAGTCATTTCAGTCGTGTCCAACTCTGTGTGACCCCATAGATGGAAGCCCATCAGGCTCCCCGTCCCTGGGATTCTCCAGGCAAGAACACTGGAGTGGGTTGCCATTTCCTTCTCCAATATGTGAAAGTGAAAATTGAAAGTGAAGTCGCTCAGTCTAACAGATGTAGAAAACCTTCCCCCTCCAACAAATGAAAGATGTTAACTACTTGATGACTATGAGCACATAGTCCCAGGCCTCCTGGAGCCTAAGGACAAATAATGTTCATCCCTGTGACACCACCCTGCTCCCTCATCATTAGCCAATCAGAGAATTGTGCGCAAGCTGAACACAGACCCTGGGACCCCATCCCTCCCTCACTTGGCTTTTAAAAGTGCTTTGCTGAAACCCTTTAGGGAGTTTCAGGGCCTTTTTTAACAGGGCATGAACCACCTATCTTCTTGCATGGTCTTGCAATAAACCTTTCTCTGCTCCAAACTACAACGTTTCAGTTTGTTTGGCCCCACTGTGCATTGGGCACATGAACTTGCAAATTTTTGTTAACAAAACAAACCTCTAAAGTGATGGGTAGGACATGGGGCCTTTGGGACGTGATTAGGTCATAAGGTGGAGTCTTTATGAACGGGATTAGTTCCCTTACAAGAGGCTTCTTCCATCTTGTTAGGACACAGTGAGAAGATAGTTGTCTATGAACAAGTAAGTGGGCCCTCACCAGTCACTGAATCTCTCAGTGCCTTGCCCTTGGGCTTCCCAGCCCCTAGATAGTAAATAAATGTTTGTTGTTTACAAGCCATCGAGTTTATGGGTCTTTTTTTTTTTTGTCATAGCAGCCTTTTCATCAGTCCTCTGGTTTCTATCATCACACTCCTACATGTATTCTCAACATAGCAGCTCAGTAGATTTTTGATCCTTTAAAAATGTACATCAGACCACATCACTTATTGGCTACAAACTCTCCCTTAACTTCTATTTCACCTGGAGAAAAAGCCAAAGGCCTTGCAATGGCCTATAAAGGTCAAATGTTTCCACTGTGTTTAAGACTTCAGCTCCTATGACTTTTGTCAGCATTGACTATTCTTTTTCTCTTAAAGTTGATTTACAACGTTGTGCTAAATTTTGCTGCACAGCAATGTGGTCCAGTTACACATATATAGATAGGTATGTTTTTAAAATATTCTTTTCCATTATGGTTTATCATAGGATATTGAATATGGTTCCCTGTGCTATACAGTCGGACCTTGTTGTTTATCCACTCTGTATTTACCAGTTTTCATCTGCTAATCCCGACCTCACACTCCATCCATCCCCCAACCTCTTTCTCCATGGCAACCACATGCTGTTCTGTGTCCACGATTCTGTTTCTGGTTCATAGATTCAATTGTGTCATATCATAGATTCCAGTAACATGAATGCAGCTAGAGATTATCACACTAAGTGAAGTAAGCCAGAAATGTAAGTATCATGCGATATCACTTATGTGCAGAATCTAAAATATGACGCCAGTAAACCTATCTGTGAAACAGAGACAGAATCATGGACTGTTCTCTCCGTTCTGCCCTCTTTGTTGCTCCTTGAGTGCACCCAGCAAGCAAGAGTCCACAAGGACGCTCAGAACCCTTGCACTTACTTGTTCTTCTCTCTCTCGCAGAAAGCTCTTTCTCTGGATGTCCGTGATTTGCTTCATTCAAGTCTCTGTGCAAGTGTCATCTCCCCAGAGAGAACTCTCTGCCCCTGTTCTCATCACCACTCTCCACACTACTTCTTCAACAGCAAGGCTTCTAATCTGTTTTGTTCATTGATATAGCCCCAGAACCCAGCACACTTAGTCATTCTCAGTGAATTTTTGCTTAATGGATGGATAAATGAACCTACCCTCCAACCCCTTGTCATGGGTGTCCAGAAGTTACAGTGTTAGGCTGGAGGTGTGATAGGGTCAATGGCTAGGAGCTGGGATGTGGGTACAATTTTGTAGCTTTTACATTATTTATGACAACCTCTCTCACAGGGTACAGTTTGGCCTGGGGCATGGAGACAACCAAGTCTTCCAAGGTTCTACAATTCTAGCATTTCTGTCTTGATTTACATAACTCCTGGGCCATCATGGCTGAGATTGGAGAGGATCCATGAATGGTGTATGTACCAAGCATTTGCTACAGGTCTCCAGACCACTATGGAATGTCACTCTGTGGGCATGTAATGTGTTCCTTAGAAACTCCTCGTGGGCAGGGAGGGATGCTTCCTCTTTGTGTTGTCCTCCCCTGAACCCTAGGGTTATAACATGAATTGGGCATATAGTAAAGGATTACTGAAAAAAATGATTGCTCTAAAATGTAGGATCTATGAAAGGCTGAGAAATGTTCTGTCATGGGGTTTACCATCTGACGCTGTAACTAGCACTTTTAACTAATTGACTGCCCTTTGCAATTACGGTGAGCCTGCTTACTTTACCTATGTTCTTGTCCCAGCAGAGATGTGTCAGTAAGTATCACCCCCAAATTTCAGTGGCTTAAAAAATAATAAAGCTTATTTTTCACCCATGAAAATTCCAATCAAGTGTTTAGACAGTGGCCTTCCATGAAGGAATTCTGTGACCCAGATCTGTACAACTTGTGGTTGTACCACCTTTTAGGGTCTAGGGGTCCTCTGTTAGACCCTCTGCTGGCAGGCAGGGAAAGAAAACATCAAGAATAGGAGGAGTATATGAGTCAGGCTTAGACATGTGAACATGCTCACTCTCATTCCCTTGCCCACAACTTAGATCACATCTAGCTCCAAGGGAAGCTGGGAGAGACTTTCTAGCCATGTGGCCTAGAGAGCAAGGAAATAGTTTTTGATGAATAGCAGTTTAGTCACTGCCACAAAAAAAAAATTGAAGGTCAACATTAGCCTGCCCCAGGCCACATATTGACAAATTCTGTTTCTTGGATAACCTTGGTTAGTTAAAATCACTATGTTTCACTTTTCTCTCTCCAAAATATCCTCTTCCCCCATTCCTTTTTCTCCTAATCCTATACCTTCCACGAGAGTAAAGAGTTTATTATTTATTTGACCACTACTTGGCTGTTTTTCAGTTTTTAAGGTTCTTCTGGCTGGCTTATTTCACAACCCAAGCTGATATCTGAGATCTGGTACGTGGAAGAAATGTCTATCTTGTGACACTACTGTTTTGTTATTGAGAGTGTCCTAGGCAGAAGCTTCCTCCAGCCCAGGGTTTCTCATGATGTACTCTGCATATAAGTTAAATGAACAGGGTGACAATATACAGCCTTGACGTACTCCTTTTCCTATTTGGAACCAGTCTGTTGTTCCATGTCCAGTTCTAACTGTAGCTTCCTGACCTGCATCCAGGTTTCTCAAAAGGCAGGTCAGGTGGTCTGGTATTTCCATCTCTTTCAGAATGTTCCAGTTTGTTGTGACCCACACAGTCAAAGGCTTTGGCATAGTCAATGAAGAAGAAATAGATGTTTTTCTGAAACTCTCTTGCTTTTTCAATGATCCAGCGGATGTTGGCAATTTGATCTCTGGTGCCTCTGCCTTTTCTAAAACCATCTTGAACATCTGGAAGTTCACGTATTGCTGAAGCCTGGCTTGGAGAATTTTAAGCATGACTTTACTAGCATGTGAGATGAGTGCAATTGTGCGGTAGTTTGAGCATTCTTTGGCATTGCCTTTCTTTGGGATTGAAATGAAAACTGACCTTTTCCAGTCCTGTGGCCACTGCAGGGCTGGAGAAAGCACAAGCTGGAATCAAGATTGCCGGGAGAAATATCAATAACCTCACATATGCAGATGACACCACCCTTATGGCAGAAAGTGAAGAAGAACTGAAGAGCCTCTTGATAAAAGTGAAAGAGGAGAGTGAAAAAGTTGGCTTAAAGTTCGACATTCAGAAAACTAAGATCATGGCATCCAGTCACATCACTTCATGGCAAATAGATGGGGAAACAGTGGCTGACTTTATTTTTCTGGGCTCCAAAACCACTTCAGATGGTGATTGCAGCCATGAAATTAAAAGACGCTTACTCCTTGGAAGGAAAGTTATGACCAACCCAGACAGCATATTGAAAAGCAGAGGCATTACTTTGTCAACAAATGTCCACCTAGTCAAGGCTCTGGGTTTTCCAGTGGTCATGTATGGATGTGAGAGTTGGACTATAAAGAAAACTGAACACTGAAGAATTGATGCTTTTGAACTGTGGAGTTGGATAAGACTCTTGAGAGTCCCTTGGACTGCAAGGAGATTCAACCAGTCCATCCTAAAGGAGGTCAGTCCTGGGTGTTCATTGGTAGGACTGATGTTGAAGCTGAATGTGAAGAGCTGATGTGAAGAGCTGACTCATTGGAAAAGACCCTGATGGCTGTGAGGGATTGGGGCAGGAGGAAAAGGGGATGACAGAGGATGAGATGGTTGGGTGGCATCACATACTCGATGGACATGAGTTTGTGTGGACTCCGGGAGTTGGTGATGGACAGGGAGGCCTGGCATACTGCGGTTCATAGGGTCGCAAAGAGTCAGACACGACTGAGTGACTGAACTGAACTGAACTAGGCAGAAGCAACCACATATGCAAAGGCCTTGAGATGGGGAAAGGTCCAGGGGGCTGAAGAACCTGTCTGTGAGGGCTCCCGTATCAGTCAGCCCTGGAGTCTAGCACTCAGTTAGCTGAGGGAACTTAGATGGATTATATGATATCCAGGACTGTTTTCATTTCTGTAAACTAGGATATAGCAGCATTGGTCTAATAAGTATATTATGAGAAGTGAATGGGATGACACAGCTAGAGCACTTAGGATGGTGTCTGGCATGTTGGCTGTCATTATAGTTATTATATCACCACTGTGTGTGTGTTTGTGTGTGTGTTTGTGTGTGTGTGTCGTGTCCGACTCTTTGTGGCCTCATGAACTGTAAGCCCATCAGGCTCCTCTGCCTGTGGACCTTTCCAGGCAAGAATACTAGCGTGGGGTGCCATTTCCTACTCCAGGGGATCTTCCCAACCCAGGGATCAAACATCTCTTGAGTCTCCTGCATTGGCAGGCAAACTCTTTACCACTGGTGCCTCCTTGGAAGCCCAATATTTTATCATAATTAACAGCCATCCTTAGTCTGGATCCTTGGTTCAGAGAACTATTCCTTCCAGGCAGTTTCTACCTTTCTAATCCAGTGCCCAAATGGCATAACTACAGCTCCCTGAGGCAGATTGCATTTTTCTTACAGATGCTCTGCTCAATTGAAATCTAAGCTCTAGCTTTGTGACCTTACTTTTCAGGTAGCATGTGTCCTGAGTGCTTGAACTTTGATCAGCATAAGACTCATCTGTCTACTCCTGCCCTGTTTTTCCATAATTGCATTTGCTTTATGCAGCTTGGGTCAGAGTTACAGTCACTGGATTGGCCATTATAGAAATCCTGACTTTGCCAGGAATTTCATGTTCATCTGTGCTGCAACTGTGTTGAAATTTCAGTTCAGAGTCAGAGCCAGTCGTGTCTCTGAAGCCTGTCAGATTCAAACCCTTGTGAATGAGAAGAGTGTGGCCAGGCTCTCTGCTGCTCCCCATTGACCCTCCTCCCCAGGCACCCTCCCCTGCTCCTTGAGGGATAGCTTCAGACAGACAGGGTTCAATAGGATTGCCAGAAAGTCTGCTAGGTCAGGCCCTCTGGAAACAAGAAATCTCTGTACAACCAAGGAAATCTCTAGCTCCCTATCATTCTAAGCAACATGCAACAAACAGACATTCCAACAGGACAAAGGGATTCTGACAGCTTGTGGAGTTCATTGTGGTGAGGCTCCAAGCTGAAGAGAGCTTGTTTGCTACTGACATTGTCTACAGCATTCACCTACACACACACACACACACACACAAACCAGTAAGGTTTAACCCTTCATGGAGACTCTCTCTAATTTAGCTCAGGAAGAATTTGATTAACAAGTATTATGTTGGCAAGTACTAAGATCAGCATTAAGAACATGAATATAAATAAAACTGCTGCTTTCCTTGAGGAATCCATAGTCTAAATACACAACAGATTACATAATAGTATACAAAATGCTGCAGTAAGGGTGAGCTTTAAGTATGATGAGAACACTTAAGAGAAAGGGGACACATTTTTTTCCTGCCAGAGGGTGAGTCAGACACATCTTCATGGAAAAAGGGACACCACAGACTTGAAAAGAAAGACAGAAAATCAGGAGTGTGTTGAATGAGGTTATTTTGGTTGCAAGTAACAAAAATAAACTAGTTAGTTAAAATAAAAGTGGGTTATTGAACGAGTCCCGATTTTTTCAAAGAATCCAAGGGATAGAGGAGCAAGTAAATTTCAAGAATGGCAAGAACGCAGAAGTTTGGGAGACCATGGCAGCAAGAATCTATGATCTACCTTTCTAGAAGAGTGTATCCAAACATAACTCTCCTCCATCAGCTCCTAGCCTCTTGGCATATTAGTCTAAAATTCCCGATTCTTTGAGGAATCTGATTGGCCCAGCTTGAGTCACAGGTTGATTCTTGGTTTATTTACCTGGACCTGAAACCTGATTTCTCGTAGTTCAGAACCAAACATTGAATCCAGGGCAGTTCCCAAGGAGGGGTCATCATATGGGCTTAATGTCCACCCCTGGAGATGGCTAGATCAAGGAGAGAGAACGTTTGCTTGGAGAGGGCAGTGTCGGCAAACTCATTCAGGCATGGAGGTAAAAAGGTATATGGTGTGATTGTGGCAAAGCAGTGACTTTGTTGTTATTTCTTTGTGCTATCTCTGTGACATGACGTATACACTGACTATCCATTGATCATATCACAATTTGTATGCACAAAAGGAACCTGCTATTTATAATCGTTTCAATTGAGGTTTGTGGGCTAACTTAAAAGGGCACTTACTAGAAACCTATTAGGGGTGAATGGGTTGCAAATGGAAAGGAAAGTGATGGAAAAAAAAAGTCACACTTGATATTAGCAGCATCTGGAGACCTCTAGGAAATCTGAGTGGCAGACACCTCCCCCGTCTTCCTCTGATTACCTCTGCTGGAATGAATGAAGTTGAACAGTGCACAGTGTATGTAATAAGGCTTCTGGTGAGTTGGCAAATTGAGGTTCTGTCATGACTTCAAGGATGAACGTGGAAGAGTGAATCATATGTCTCCTCTGTATATGACGCCTCCCCACCCCCTTTCTCCCTTGCCTAGCATTCATCACCCTTTTCCAACACATTCTCTATTTTTTTTTTTTTTAGAATTATCTCCTCTGGTGGATCTTCCCCCTCAGGGCTTTGGTGCAATCAAAAGTAAACTTGTGAATAAAACTTCTTCAGACTCTGTCTCCCCGAACTTTGAATCGTGAGCAAGGGCACTGTTCTTGGTGAGATGTTGAATCCAGATGTCAGTGACCCAGCAGAGAAACTGACACGGGTCCCTGGGGGAATGTGGCTGTGGCCGGTCTTCCTCTCTCTGCCCTGGTTCAGCCGAGGGCAGGCTCGAGACTGGGACTCCATGTTCAGATCCCCCGTCTCCATCTTTATTGGGAGCCTATATTAGGGAAAGAGGGAGGCAGAAAATTACCCTCACTCGGCAAAGCAGGTGCCTGTTCTTACTGCCTATGGTAAAGAAATTAACTGGAGCATTTTAGAGTTTCCAGAGAAAGGGGCAAAGCAAACTTGTTTAAGAGTTCATGCTAGCCAGTCACTGCTTTTAAAACCACTGGGAGAGTTATAGGGAGAACGCAAGGGTGTTGTTTTGTAGGTCTGTTTGGGCAGTCATCCATTCTTACTGGACGGGGCTCTGTTCTGATGGGACAGCGCATCTGCTGTGATTGGCCAGTTCAGCACGCTGATTGGTCGGCAGCAGTGTCACGTGTGCACGCGTTCTCACTAAGTCGCTTCAGTCGTGCCCGTTTCTTTGCAACCCTGTGGACCATGGCCCACCAGGCTCTTCTGTCCATGGGATTCTCCAGACAAGAATACTGGAGTAGGTTGCCATGCCCTTCTCCAGGGCAGTAGTGTCTTCAGTTCAGTTCAGTCGCTCAGTCGTGTCTGACTCTTTGCGATCCCATGAACTGCAGCACTCCAGGCCTCCCTGTCCATCACCAACTCCCGGAGGTTACCCAAACTCATATCCATTGAGTCGGTGATGCCATCCAACCATCTTACCCTCTGTTGTCCCCTTCTCCTCCTGCCCTCAATCTTTTCCAGCATCAGGGTCTTTTCAGATGAGTCAACTCTTCACATCAGGTGGCCAAACTATTGGAGTTTCAGCTTCAACATCAGTCCATCCAATGAACACCCAGGACTTATCAACTGGTAAATATGTTGGATCTAATCTGTATTTACTATGTGTAAGGCACTCTGCCCAGTGCTTTACAGACATCATCTCTGTACAAATCTCATCATCTGTACATCATCAAATCTTTACAGATTTCATTAAACATTTATTAGGGATGGGCCTTATTTTGTGAGTTTTATTGATTCCCATTTCACAGGTGAGGAAACAGAGATTCAGAGAGGCTGTTTCCTTGTCCCTTAAACAATTAGTGAGTAGTGAACTGCGGACTTGAACCAGAGTCCACACTCTTCACTGCTCCGTTATCCCACCTCAGTTACCTAAGATTACTCACTTCTGCATAAGTCTCCTCTCAACTTACGGCTCTTTGAGCCATGTCTTGAAGTATTATTGCCTTGACTTTCATTTATCAGATTGGCAAATGTTGGGAACACAGGTGCAGGGATAATTTGAGACTATTAGAGAAAATGGCCTTGTCTGGAAATTTTCAACCTTTATTTTTAATCAGCAGGACATGCTGTCCAAACATGATCTCAAATGGAAACTCGGTGCTGAGAGCCCAGGGACTCTGGCTGAAGAGGGGCTCAGGATTGCCTTGTGAGAAACACTTGTCCAAAAGACCATTGAACTCCTCCTGGCTGGGATGCCCTCTGAAGTGAGGGAAGCCACGGTGGCATACACACATGCCACTCTTCCTGTACACACTGCTTGGCAAGAGCTCTGGGGCAGGCGTCTATTATCACAGACTTGGCACTACACAGCCCTGCATGCCCTGACCCAGGCTACAGAGGCTCTGGGCACCTCAGCCACAAGGAGGTATGGCCTGGAATTAGTTTTCTTTCTGGAGAGGTGCAGACCCCGTGTGAACCACCCCCACAGTGGCCCAGTAGAACTTTGGTGCCTACAGTACTGTCCCTATTCCTTTCCTTGAGCTGTGGCCTCCATTTACTTCTTTCCTCCACAGCTACCTCTGTGCCAGAGCCTTGTCCTAAATCCCAGCCTACTTGGTGGGGCCTCAAGGTACTGCTCAGGCATTTGTGGAACCCAGTCTTCACCTTTTCTTATATGCTCCTCTGAACAGACTATTTGAATCACACTACAGGATGGGAGGTTGCATCCTCCAGAAGAAGATACCAAATATTAATATGAAAGTGATTCGTTTTGAGCGGTTTTCAGTGGGGGAGTAGGGGAGTGGGACCAGAGAAGGAAATGGCAAGCCACTCCAGTACTCTTGCCTAGAAAATCCCATGGATGGAGGAGCCCGGTAGGCTGCAGTCCATGGGGTCACTCAGTCGGACACGACTGAGTGACCTCACTTTCACTTTTCATTTTCACGCATTGAAGGAAATGGCAACCCACTCCAGTGTTCTTGCCTGGAGAATCCCAGGGATGGGGGAGCCTGGTGGGCTGCCGTCTATGGGGTCACACAGAGTCAGACACGACTGAAGCGACTTAGCAGCAGCAGCAGCAGGGGAGTGGGACAAGTGATGGAAGAAGCCAGGCAAGGTGTGCTCTCAAGCTAAATCCCACATAAGGTAACTTGGCCTTAACTCCATTAGGGAACTCTGAAGACAGTCCAGGTCACACTTCAGAGCTGTTCCTATCAGAGGCAAAGGAGGCCCCTGGCTCTCTGTGAGCACAGGCAAAGTGAGCTCCTGTAGCCCATGGCCAACCTCCAACAAAGGGACACAGGATCCGTGGAGGGAGTGAAAGCACGCTGGGAGCTGGGTGCACACAATGAATTAAGGGTCCAGGGAGGTGAAGCAGAGCTGCGATGGCATGTGTCTTGCACACTGGGTTTGGGGTGCAGCCCCTCACTGGCCATCCATACATCCAGAGAAGGGTGTAGCTCCTCTGCTGCCATCCACACTCCCAATGGTTGACTTTCTTGGATTTGAAGGTGGGCAGACTCTGTTTATTGCCTACTCAACATCCATTCTCTCCTTCTTTCTTGCCCACTGACCCCTGATTTTGTTCAGTTCAGCAATGTGCCCAGCCTTTGGAGATGAGCCATGATTAATCTTTAACCTGAACATGACAACACTGGCCCTTGATTTTCTGGCAATTAAAGCTAGACTTTTGACATTTGGGGGCTATGAAATTATATATATATATACTCCCATTTCCTATGATAGAGTTTCTAAATCCCTTGAAATTTCCTGGATGATATGAGTGTCTTTTGTTTCAATGAGGTGAATCTTGGTGGATCCCTGGATAGCTTCAGAATGGGGGCTGGTCACCAGAAAGACTCTCATCCTCTAGGATGGGCAGAGCAGCTGGAAATTAAGTAAATGATCATGTCTATGTGATGGAGCCTTCATAAAAAGTATGGGGTTTGGAGAGCTTCCAGGTTGAAGAATACATTCATGTGCTGGGAGGGTGATGCACCCCAAATCCAAGTAGACAGAAGCTCCTGCATTCAGGATACTTCCAGACTTCACCCAGCATATCTGTTCATCTGTATCCTTTATCATATCCTTTATTAGATAAATCAGAAAATAGGAATAAGCATTTCCCTGAGTTCTGTGAACCATTCTAGTGAATTATCAAACCTAAGGCGACTGAACTGAACTGAACTGAACTGAAGGCTTCCCTAAATCAGGAAAGCCTGATTTAGAGTTGGTTAGAAGTACAGATGGCAACCTTGTGATCGGTATCTGAAGTGGAGGAGGACAGCCTTGTGGGACCGGGCGCTGAACCTGGGGGGTCTGGCACTGTCTTCAAGTGGATAGAGGCAGAACTGAGTTAAATTGTCAGACACACGGCTGGTGTTGGAGAATTGCTTAATGTATGGGGGGTGGGGAGTCTATTTGATGACCATAGATGAAGTGTAGTAGTAGGTGAGACTAAAGAGGAAACACAGGAGTGCATTTTTCACATATATTGGCCAATTGGACCTGCATGGAAGTCTTCTGAATGGTTCTGGGAAGGCTTCTACTACCTCGATTAAAAGGGAAGAAAGGCAGGGTTGGAGCGGTCTTTCCATTTTCCCTAATTCCTGCTTATTCCTGCCTGGAGCATGTGTGCCATGTCTAGAGCTGTTAGCAACCATCTTGTGACCAAGAAGCAAAATGCAAAGATAAAGTCCAAGAGCATGTCAAAGGCCAAGTGCATCTCAGAGATGCCAACTCTGGCATCATTCGGTTGCTGAGCCATTTCCAGAAGCCTTCTGCCTCTAGGCTCCTTGTGGTGTGAGAAAAACAATTCCATCTTTGTTTAAACCACTTTTAGCCAATTTTCCTGTTAATTGAAGCTGAGTATATTCCTAAGCAATACAGAAGCCTGTGGGAGTCCAGCCTGACCTCTCCATGCCCCTATGAGCACTACATACAGGATGGACGGCAACCTCTCTGGGAGGCCAGCCTCAGAGTACAGCCACCTGCTCAGTCCTGGTCCCATCTGGTCCTGTCTCCTTCCAACTCCGGGTGGATCATAAAAATGCAAATCTCTTGTGATCAATCATACATAAGGAACAGGCAAGTTGGACTAGCAGAATCAGGAAGCAGAGCTTGGGAAGGTTCCCAGAGGAATAGTGAGAGAAACCTTTTATGGGGTGTTTGTTTTTAGGCCCATAGGCAAAGAGAGAACCAGCATAGACACTTCTAGGCATGACAGTAATACTGATATAAAAATACAACTGTAAATGCCACTGGCATTTATTGAGCATCCACTAAATGCTTCAGTTCAGTTCAGTTCAGTCGCTCAGTCATGTCCAACTGTTTGTGACCCCATGGACTGCAGCACACCAGGCTTCCCTGTCCATCACCAACTCCTGGAGCTTGCTCAAACTCATGTCCATCGAGTCAGTGATGCCATCCAACCATCTCATCCTCTGTCATCCCCTTCTCCTCGTGCCTTCAGTCTTGCCCAGCATCAGAATCTTTTCCAGTGAGTCAGTTCTTTGCATCATGTGACCAAAGTATTGGAACTTCAGCTTCAGCATCAGTCCTCAGCATCAGCACCAGCATCAAAGTATTCAGGACTGATTTCCCTTAGGATTGACTGACTTGATCTCCTTGCAGTCCAAGGGACACTTAAGAGTCTCCTCCAATGCCACAGTTCAAAAGCATCAATTCTTCAGGGCTCAACTTTCCTTATGGATGTGGTCCAAATCTCACAACCATACATGGCTATTGAAAAACCCATAGTTTGACTAGACGGACCTTTGTCAGCAAAGTAATGTCTCTGTTTTTTAACATGCAGTCTAGGTTGGTCATAGCTTTTTCTTCCAAGGAGCAAGTGATGCTTCATACTTGTCATCTTTGCACAATTACTCAATGATATGATTACTGTGGCATCCATGTTTCAGATGAGAGTAATGAGGCTTAGAGAGGTGAGGTCATTCACCTAAGGCTGATAATTAGAAAGGGGCAGAGTCTGCATGAATGCCCAGCATGCCAACGCCCAGAGACCATGGATTTAACATTAATGGAACAGGCCAACAGTAGGTGTGAGGTAAAACATGGGTAGGGCAGGGAAAGGGATGCCCAGCCCAACATTGTCTGCAGTTCACTGCCCACTCTCCAGGCTCTGTAGGGCTCCTGGATGTCCTTCAACAGGCCTGAAGCAGTGACCTGTCCAAGTGATAGTCTGTCTACGTACTCCATATCAGTATAAGCCTTTTGGTTCTTAGAACAGACACTCCTCCACAAAGCAAATGTTTCTCTAATATTCACCCAAGCCAGGCCTTGGCAAGCAGTTCACCTGAAGAAATCTGAGTCTTTCCACCTACCATCATTCTTGAGATTCTGCTGTAGAGCAATGTTTTTGGGAATGAGAGAATTCTGCTCCTTCACCCCACCCCCATCCCCACTGCTTCCTTGTCTGTCTAACTTGCATGCCTCTAGAGGCATCCTCATTAGGTTGCTCCAAGCATCTCTTGAGAGAAAAGTCAGTTTGGACTACAAAAGACCAGGACCATGGAGAGTTCCTTCCTGACTTGTAGCTATTTCAGATCTCCCAGATCCCTTTACTTCTCCCTGAGCTGCTGCAAGTGTTGTGGCTAATTAATGACTTATGGCTGTGACCTTCTGTGGAGAGCTGGCTACTAGGAACACCCCCTCCAAGCCTGAGAAGCTAAGGAAGTTGCATTCCCTCCCCCAAGAGCATCCAGTGCCTGGCTGACATGAAGGAACAATCACCTGCGCCTTTGTCTCACTAAGTGGCCACTCTACAGTATGACTTACACCCTAGAGCATCCCTTGGGTGAGACAACACTAGGCTCTACCTGAAGCCATAGCCTTGCTTGACTCTCCTCCTTCTTATTCTACTTCCCTCCTTCCTTTACAGGTTTCCTCAAGAGCCCTCCCTCAACAATCCACATGGATCCAATTCCTCAGACTCTCTTTCTAAGGAATCAGACCTAAGAAAAACCCTGTACTGCATCCAATTTTTGAAAATGCCCATTTGAAAGTACCATTCAGGGACTATTGCCTGAGACCCATTTGAACAGTGTAACCAGACAATCCCCATCTTTGCAGCCTTGTCATGTATGACTATTCTCCATTCAGATGAAAAACCCTCTCTCACCTCCTATCTTTGTTTTCTCCTGCCCTCTATTTCCCAGGCTGCTCTCTGCTCCCTCAATCCTGACCCAGCCTCATATTTCCCACTTTTCCAGTCCTTCCCAACCAGATTCCCAAACAGATTTGCCTATGTGCTCATACTTTTCTCAGAACATTCCTTGCACTCCTGCCTTAAGTGAGAATGAGATTCCCCCACCCCACCACCACCACCCCTCAGAGGACACTGCTGTCCCTGAGATTTTCTCAAGCCCAGGCTGCTCATTCTGCCAAGGTACAAAAGGTCAGCATTCTCCTTGCTCCTCATGACCACATCTCAAGTCATTATGCCTCCACCCTCATATTAAAATACATCTCCTTTGTTTCTCATGCCATCTGGCAATATCCTTTAAATCGACCAATTGCATATCCTTTGACACAGCAATTTATCTTTATACAAAAATATTAGTGTGAAGTGAAAAGATATATGCAAGAACACTTGTAATGGCATTGCTTGCAACAATAAAAATCAGAAACTGGAAGTAATCAACAGGAATCTGACAGAAAATTGTAGAGCAGCTGCACAGTGGACCACTGCACTACACCCCTCCTAGAAGGAAGCAGTAGACTTTTTTGTAGTGACATGGGGAGATAGGCACATAATATGTAACTATGTCCAGCAGAAAAATTGCTTGTGGACACATATAATATCATCTCATCTTAATAAAAACAAAAACATGCATATTTTTATAAGATTAGGATGATTGTTCTAGGCTGAATGATCCTTAGATAAAGATGTCCTTGCAGTTGCTGCAACCATTGTGGTTATGGTTATGGAAGTTCTCAGAAGTTCCACACAATCTTCAAAGCCCATAAAATGAGACTAGAAAACTTTATGCTCTTGATACAATACGCTGATGATTGCTTTGTCCTCCTGGCAGGGGTTTACCAGGTCATAGTGATGTTTAATGGCTCTGAAAGCCCCATGCTTAAAACTCTTTTAAATATACTGTGAAGTTGTGTATACAATGAAGTCCCCATCTCATTCTTCCAAACAGGAGAGATCCATGGGAGGATAACAATTCTGAGTGCCAAACAATTGTTATGAAATTCAAGCTTTATTGTCTTCTCTTCCTATAACAACAGCAACCCTCCAAATAATAAGCAAGTCAGTCTAGAATTGTCACCTTCACTCCTATTTCTTGTCAGTAGGGCACTCATGGAAGCATGTGGAGCAGAGATACCCATAAGAATGAATATAAAGATGGGGGAGGTTAGGAGAAAACTTTGGCAATGTTTGAGTTTGCTACTAGAGTATATCTCATCTTTTAATAACAAATAAAGATTAAAATTAAAATTTTAAATACCACTTGATCCACCATAGCACCATACACTTACTGAAGAGCAATCTCTGATAAAGAGAGTCCCATCAAGTCCAGGGGTAAAGAACAGGAACTCTAGAACTACATTTCCTTGGTTATAAGGGTTGCAACCTGGGTAAGTTACTTAACCTCTCTGCAGGCTGACTTTATGGGCTTTGCTGGTGGCTCAGACAGTAAAGAATCTGCTTGCAATGCGAGAGACCTGGATTTGATCCCTGGGTTGGGAAGATCCCCTGGAGGAGGGCATGGCAACCCACTTCAGTATTCTTGCCTGGAGAATTCCCACGGGCAGAGGAGCCTGGTGGGCTACAGTCCATGTGGTCGCACATGAAATCAGACACAACTGAACGATTAAGCACAGCACAGGACAGGGTGACTGTATAGTTTGTACCCTGTATACCTCCAGGGGGCACCATGTGCATAGACCAAGTGAGAATGACAGGCATCCTTGGAATTGTGTTATCCGTTCCGTTCCGTCGCTCAGTCGTGTCCAACTCTATGCGACCCCGTGGACTGTAGCCTACCAGGCTTCTCCGTCCATGGGATTCTCCAGGCAAGAATACTGGAGTGGGTTACCGTTTCCTTCTCCAGGGGATCTTCCTGACCCAGGGATCGAACCCGGGTCTCCCGCATTGGAGGCAGACGCTTTAACCTCTGAGCCACCAGGGAATTGTGTTATGTGGCACAGCAAAGCCCTGAGCCTCTGATGTTTCAGCCTCCTCATCTGTAAGATAAGGATAATAACAGTCCCCACAAATACTCTGGGCATTTGGTGAATTAATTCATAAAACTGTACCTGGTACATTGTAAATATGAAATAAATGTTAGCTATCATAATTATTACCATCTCCATCACTACCATCAACATCATCATCATCAAGATAAGTCCAGGGAAGGGCTCTATGTCCTCATGGACCAATCTGATCTCTTGAGCACGAACTCCAAACCAACCATTAACTCTATGGAGAAGAAACACCTTTGCATTTTATCAGGAATGAAGACCTCGATGTGTAATTTCTCTGTTAGAGAACTCTTCTCCAGAGAGGCTGATGGCCTGAAGGCAATGGTCCTGCAGGAAATGGAGCTGATCTGGAAAGCTCGCTGAAAGTACTGCGAAGTGGGAAGGAGCTCTCCATGGTTCTGGACTTAAGAACTCAAACTTTGCTCTCTCCACCCCTCTGCGTTCTGACTATCAGCTTTGCCACAGGCAATCTCATCAAGAAACTTCCCCCTTTAAAGCGTTGCCTCAGCTCTGATAATGTATTATCCTTATTTATTAGAAATATTTGCACTTTAAAGGATTCTTAATTCAAATTAAAATATCTTTGATGGTGGAATTTGTAGACCTTTATAGACAAAAGGAAGTATTTTGGACTAAGGGGCTTCCTAAAAATTCATCCTACAGGCGGTTGTCTCCAGTTAACCCTGAGAAACGTGCTTTCCTTTTATCCTTACAAAGGTCTTCCTGTGGTCCCATGTCACATTGAGTCAAATATTCAGGAGGAGAGAGGAAGGAGATGTGTACATGTGCAGAATCTGTACAGAGAAGCTGTTCGTACTGGATCACACTCAGTGTGTTCTGTTCCAGAGTGCTGCTCATGAGAATAATAGAAATGATACAAGGGGACGAAGTAGTAGGTTGTGTGGAGACTTGGAGTTGTCCCACCTAAGGCTTATCTCTGCCACATTGACTTAAGGATCTGGTTGGTTGCAAAGAAGACTTAGAGGAAACATCAGAAGATTAAGTTGCAGACTGTCCTTATATCTCAGGCTACGAAGTGGACATAAACTTCGGATTATCTTGATCATGGTTGGAAGTGGTGGAGGTATGGTACAGGGAAAGCTGTCCCATATCCTGTGAGGTCCTAGCCCCGCAGCAGCTTCAACTCACAGCCTTACAGAATCTGAGCTTCATCTCTCTGGGGATGAGCTGGTGTCTTTCATATCAACTCCTTCCCGCCCTGTCACTTACTTACCCATACTCCTCCAATGCCTATGAATTCACTGGTCACACCTCTTCTATCCCATACTCCAATTGTCAGGCTTCTGGGTCACCACCCACCCCTCCCACATACCTTCCTAGTATTGGCAGCAAATAAACAGACACATTTGGATTGTTTTCTGGAGACTTCTCTATCATCTTCCATAACATCGTTGTGCCTGGAATTATCCCATGCCTTGCTTAGTAGCTGGGTTTAGTCTTCATAGCAAGTCAGTGAAGTTTCTTATTGGACCCACATTAAGGCTAAGGAAACGGAGGCCCAACACTTCATCTGTAAGATGGGGAGACTAAGATCTACCTTGTTTGGCTACTGTGAAGTCTGGAGATAATGCTAAGTGATGTGTACAGTAGAGGATAAGTTGCTCCACACACTTTGCCATTGCACCATATCCAACTCCCTTTCTAGGCTATAAGCTCCTCAAAACCTGGAACAAGGTTTTTTTTAGTTTTGAACTATTTATTTAAGGGAGATTTTGCTTCTGAATGGGGTCCATAATAAGCTGCAGGTGAAGATCAACAATTCATAGAATAAGTCTCTTTTGAGATAATTGCCTTGTTATGGTCCCCCACATCAATGTGCCAACTTATTGGGGTAGAATAATCATCATAATCATCATCATCATAATTATTATTATTTACTGAGCATCAACTACAGACCTAGGACTGTGTTTTGCATTTTAAAAGCATGGTGGTATTTAATTCAAGTAATGTTGAAGTCAGCCCAAGTTCAAGGTTGCAGAATAAGTAGGTTACATCTGCATATCCCTAACCCCTTCCTTATATTCAGAGGTTTATCCACCCCTACCTCCAGGCCCCATTACTCTTGAGGTGCATGCCTGAAATATTCTCACTATTCTGGCTTTCTTGGCAGCTTAATTGCCCAGCAACTTATTTGGAGCCTGGAGAAAATCAAGGTCTCAAAATGCTTCTGCTTCTTCTTCCCCTCCTTCCGCTCCTAGCATCTCTAGCATTGAGTCTGAAACACATTATCAAACTCTTGATTATCAAGTCAATCAAGATACTGACTTCTAGAAATAAGTAGTAGCACTAACAGTGTTACTATTTATTGAGCCCTTACTACGTTAGTGCATTTGGCACCGTAACTACTCTGAGTTGTTACTGTTACAATTCCTATTTCACAGATGTGCAAATTAGAGGTTATGTCATTTAATTAAGGTCACCAGAATAAAAAAATGGCACAGTTGAACGTCTGTGCGCCTCGCATTATAAACTAAGCTCTTTCCTATTGTGGTTGAACCATTCTACCCTTAATGTATGTCTCAGTATTGCTGTCCCAACAAGAGTAGACATGCATGGAGGACATGGATGTTTCCATGGAGGTAGTCTAATATTCACGAAAAGATGTGAGTTTTCCTTTTGGAAATAGTCATGGACTTGGAAGATCCCCTGGAGAAGGAAAGGATAGGCTACTCATTCGAGTATTCTTGGGCTTCCCTGGTGGCTCAGATGGTAAAGAATCTGCCTGTGATGCGGCAGACCTGGGTGTAATCCCTGGTTTGGGAAGATCTCATGGAGAAGGGAATGGTACCTACTCATATTCTTGCCAGGAGAATTCCGTGAATAGAGGCGCCTGGCAGGCTACAGTCCATGGGTTGCAAAGAGTCAGACTTGACTAGGCAACTTTCACTTTCATGGGCTTGAATCATAGTTTTCAAGTTACTGGCTGAGAAATATGTCTAGTGAAGACAGAGGGGTAGATTGTGAATTACGTTTGCATTAAAGGAATAAAGATGAGATATAAGAAGATGGGCTATGATGAGTTGAAACTTTGGGGCCCCAGGTAAGAATGTTTGTAAATAACTCCCCTGTTCAGAGGCTGAACCTTTGTGGCAGACATTAATAGAACTTATAAATATCTGGTTCTTTTTTTCTTGCTGGGTATTTTTTAAGTTGGGTGGTGAAAAGTGAAGTGAAAATGTTAGTCACTCAGTTGTGTCCAACTCTTAGCAACCCTGTGGACTGTAGCCCACCAGGCTCCTCTTTCCATAGGATTCTCCAGGCAAGATTACTTGAGTGGGTTTTCATTTTCTTCTCCAGGGGATCTTCCCAATCCAGAGATCAAACCCGGATCTCCCTCACTGGAGGCAGATTCTTTGCCATCTGAGCCACCAGGGAAGCCCAAGTTAGCTGGTATGATGTGACTAATTCTGGCCAAGACTGTGAGCAGAAATAATGTGTAGCATTTGGGGGATCAATACATTGGAAAGGTCCTAAACAGCTCTCCACCACTCTCCCCTACCATGGCAAGCAAGTGGTAAGAGACTAGAGTCACAAGATGGAAGCTCACCAAATCCCTAAATCCCTGCTTAGAAGGAAACTGCCTGGGAGAGCCACTGAACCTGCTTCAGACTTTGTACAAATAGGAAACAAATCTTTGTTGTGTTAAGTGACTCACTGGTAAAGAATCTGCCTGCCAATGCAGAAGATACAGGTTCAATCCCTGGGTCAGGAAGATATCCTGGAGAAAGAAATGACAACATACTCCAGTATTCTTACCTGGGAAAATCCCATGGAAAGAGGAGCCTAGTGGGCTACAGTCTATGGGGCTGAAAAAGAGTCGGACATGAAGAGGCGGCAAGAATACACAGAAGAACTATACAAAAAAGATCTTCATGACCGAGGTAATCACAATGGTGTGATCACTCACCTACAGCCAGACATACTGGAATGCAAAGTCAAGTGGGCCTTAGGAAACATCACTATGAACAAAGCTAGTGGAGGTGATGGAATTCCAGTTGAACTATTTCAAATCCTAAAAGAGGATGCCGTGAAAGTGCTACACTCAGTATGCCAGCAAATTTGGAAAACTCAGCAGTGGCCATGGGACTGGAAAAAGTCAGTTTTAATTCCAATCCCAAAGAAAGGTAATGCCATAGAATGTTCAAACTACCACACAATTTCACCCATCTCACACGATAGCAAAGTAATGTTCAAAATTCTCCAAGCCAGGCTTCAACAATATGTGAACCGTGAACTTCCAGATGTTCAGGCTGGTTTTAGAAAAGGCAGAGGAACAAGAGATAAAATTGCCAGCATCTGCTGGATCATCAAAAAGTGAGAGAGTTCAAGAAAAACATCTACTTCTGCTTTATTAACTACGCCAAAGCCTTTGACTGTGTGGATCACAGCAAGCTGTGGAAAATTCTGAAAAAGATGGGACTACCAGGCCACCTGACCTGCCTGCTGAGAAATCTGTGTGCAGGTCAAGAAGCAAGAGTTAGAACTGGACATGGAACAACAGACTGGTTCCAAATAGGAAAAGGAGTACGTCAAGGCTGTATATTGTCACCCTGCTTATTTAACTTATATGCAGAGTACATCATGAGGAACGCTGGGCTGGATGAAGCACAAGCTGGAATCAAGGCTGCCAGGAGAAATAACAATAACCTCAGATACACAGATGATACCACCCTTATGGCAGAAAATGAAGAGGAACTAAAGAGTCTCTTGATTAAATGAAAGAGAAAGGGAAAAAGTTGGCTTAAAACTCAACATTCAGAAAACTAATATCATGGCATCCAGTCCCACCTCTTCATTGCAAATAGATGGGGAAACAATGGAAACAGTGACAGACTTTATTTGGGGGGCTTCAAAATCACCACAGATGGTGACTACAGCCATGAAATTAAAAGACACTTGCTCCTTGGAAGAAAAGCTGTGACCAACCTAGACAGCATATTAAAAAGCAGAGACATTACTTTGCCAACAAAGGTCCATCTAGTCAGAGCTATGGTTTTTCCAATAGTCATGTACAGATGTGAGAGTTGGACTATAAAGAAAGCTGAGCACTGAAGAATTGATGCTTTTGAACTGTGGTGTTGGAGAAGACTCTTGAGAGTCCCTTGGACTGCAAGGAGATCCAACCAGTCCATCCTAAAGGAGATCAGTCCTGAATATTCGTTGGAAGGACTGATGCTGAAGCTGAAACCCCAATACTTTGGCCACCTGATGTGAAGAACCAACTCATTGTAAAAGACCCTGATTCTGGGAAAGACTGAAGGTGGGAGGAGAAGGGGACGAGAGAGGATGAGATGGCTGCATGGCATCACCGACATGATGGACATGAGTGTGAGTGAACTCCGGGAGTTGGTGAAGGACAGGGAGGCCTGGGGTCACAAAGAGTCAGATGCAACTGGGCGACTGAATGAACTGGGGTGTGTGTGTGTGTGCACACACATGCTTAGTTGCTGAGTTGTGTCCAACTCTTCTGTGACCCCATAGACTGAAGGCCACCAAGCACCTCTGTCTAAGGGGATTCTCCAGACAAGAATACTGGAGTAGGTTTCCATGCCCTCCTTCGGAGGATCTTTCCAAACCAGGGATCAAACCCAGTTCTCCTGCTTGGCAGGTAGATTCTTTACCATCTAAGCCACCAGGGAAGCCCATGAATACTGAAGTGGTTAGTCTATCCTTTCTCCAAGGGTCTTCCTGACCCAGCAATCGAACCAGGGTCTCCTGCATTGCAGGTGGATTCTTCATCAGATGAGCTACCAGGGAAGCCCTAAGTCACTGATAATAGGGAGTTATTTGTTATTGCAGCATAACCTAATCTATCCTGACTGATGCCTCAGAATGCCTTATAGAACTCACCTGGGGTGATGACTAGAGGGTTGGGGGAAGAACTGTCTGGTGAAAATCAGTAACTGGGCTGAGATGGAAAGATAGGGTGTAGTCAGATTCCAAGAATGGAGACTAAGCAGCCTCAGATGCCTCGTGAGGAAGGAAAGGATATTTGACAGTGAATACCAAGGGTGAGTGCCAGGTTTACCCAAAAGCCAAAACCAAAGGCAGATCACCAAAGATGAGAGCTGATTTTTCATACATCCCTTTCCCCACCTAAGGTCCTATGCAAGCAGATGCAATTGCTATAGTAACTGGCTTTTCCATTTGTAGTGATCCTCTCAGAGAAAGGCCCCACCTCTTGTCCTGATTGGAGTTCCCCTCGGTGCTTTGCTCTCTTCATGTACATCTTGAGTTGGGTGGATCAGAAAAGCTTGCTAAGTTAACAAAGGAAAAGCTGAGTCTTGCTTGATCCAATTCTGATTTCTGCCCTGAGATTCATTCCTTGGTCCTTATGGTTGACATTTTTCACAGTAAAATTTATTTTTTCTATGAGACTATTTGGTTAATATCTGTCTATTAAACTCACATTTAACTCCACCAAACCAGGGCCTATGTCCTGAATATTTCTAGATTCCACAATGGGATCGTCAATAAAGGTGATGAATGAATGACGGATGCCTGATTTGTGAACTCAAGGTGGAACATTTCTGCTTCTTGCCAGGTGGATCTGTCTCCTGGGCCTTCTGTTTCCAGTCATGTTCTTTGCCAGGTCTTCAAAAGAGGTCATCCAATTCTGACCCTCTTTGTCTCTGGTCTACTGACCTCATTGACTTATGAAGAGAGATCTTCATCTGAAAATTCTCTGGCCTTTCAGGACAGGAGCAGTGAGAAATGGGCCCTTCACTTAGCTGATTGAACCAACAAAAGGGAAGTTTGAGACAGAAAATGAATATAGATCTAGCTGCAGCAATTAGAGGGGAAATCGATAGAACATCATCAACAGCATCAGACCCGTGTAAGTTGGCATCTCCAGGGATGGAGTGGCAAAGCACTGCTCATTTCATTTTTGTTTTCCTAACTTAATCCTCAGCAAGTGAAGAGGGACAGGTGTAGTGGATGAGACAGCAGAGAAGAGGAAACAGGTAAGATGAGGGTTCCTTCTCACACCACTGCCACTGACCATGGTACCAATGATGTGATAGGAAGTCTCATCCCTCACACAAGACCAGTCTGAGATTCAAACAGGCCTGGGTTTGAATCTCGAACCCCTATGTGCCAATATGTAAGTGTCTACGGACAAATGATGGAGACTCACTGAGAAACATTTTACTCAGCTGTAAAATGGGGCTTCTGAGGCTGCTCTACACATTTCTCATGACAAGGAAATGAAAAACATATGCAGAGCCCTGGGAGCAAGTGCTGTTGAGCCACAGTAGATACCATTTTCTCTAAGCTCCTTTACCTGTACTTTGACCCAATAAAACTATTTTCCTTTTTTATTTTTTGGGTGGGGGGGCTTCTTCTTGGGTAAAGTTTTATAGTCTTTGTTGGGTCATAAGTATCTTTGAGACTTTAATAATCAAATGTAAAGTTTTGAGATTCACAAAGATCTGGTTTTAAACACCAGTTCCACCTCTTGCTGGCTATGTGATCTTGAGTATACTACTCAATCTCTCAATGCTTTAGTTTCTTCATGAATAAAATGAAATTAACAATAGTGCCTGTCTTATAGGATTATCGCCTATAGTGATAAGGATTAAAACAGGTAATATATGCAAATGCATCAGTGATTAGAACAGTGTCTGGTACATAATAAGTTTGAGTAAATGTTTGCTATAATTAATAAAAGTCATAGAAATGCCTCTATTAAAATGCACACAGGCACACACGTATGCCTGTGAAATCTCGTGAAAGTAATCTCCAATTCTTGTTTAGTGATTCTTGCAGGGTGGAGTCCAGATGCTAGCCTGGCATTGCTACTGTGCATTTTCCGGCTCCAGTCTTCAGAACTGAGTCTGTAAATTTACAGAGGCCCCACTTATGCCATTGTAACGGGACACCTCCTCCAAACTATCCCACTGGAAATCAATTGCACAGCTTTCAGCTCTGTCCACTTAGACTCTGCCAGGCAGTGATTTAGGGCCAAGGCTACTCAGGCTTGAGAGAGGGTCTAGCAGTCTAAATTCCAAAGTTCAGCCAGTGAACTTTGTCTGATCTGGGCCAAGATCGATACCTAAAGTGTTGCTCTCAGAGGCAGGAAAAAGGCAACCATAGGTGGCCCTGGTTCTCTCAGGCTGAGAATATACTGTAGGAGCCTGCAGGCAGAGGGATCAAGGCCAGTCTGTAGAGAGGCATGGAGGAATCTTAGCAGATGGGAGGCAAGGCCCCAGTCAAAAAAAGCTGCTATAATTTAGGAGTTTAGAAATGAAGGGGAAAACCAGGGGCTGGGTCAGAAGCCTGTCAGTAGGGCAGGGTACATGTCCAGAATAGGGAGACTGTGCTGTGAGACCTTCGGGACCCATCTCAGCCCATGTGGCAGGCATGACCCTCTTGCTAGTGAGCCAGGAACCTCTGATCCCAAAAGGTCCCACTTCCACCTGTGGAACTGAAGCCAAAAGGCTGACCCATCTTCTCCAGAAGCCCTGGAGACATTGTTCAGGACTGCTGCACCTCCAAACCAGAGAGAGTTGGGAAAGGATGTGGCAGTTGGTGGGGTTAGGGGGACTTGCAGAACAGCGTTGACCTCTCAGATGTAGCTGTGTGAGTGGCAGATGAGCAGGAAAAATCAGGCTCAGATGATAGAGCTGCCATCGTCCTCTCCCAGAACAAGCAGGCAAGCCAGACACTGGGGTGGGCCATCCTTGGGGACCTTTAGCCTGGATTGGTTATATCTAGGGGTGCGATGGAGAAGTAGGCTGTGTCAGCATTGTCTCAGAGGCCCTACCCCACAGCGGGCACCAGGGAGGTAGTTCCAGCACAAGGTAGAATCAGCCACCTTGTTACCCACAGGTCCAGCATCTTTCTGTGGAGATAGTGGAGTGGGAAAAGGAAAGGATTTGAGCATCAGTTAGTCCTAGATTTAAATCCCAGCTCTGCCCCTTGTCAGCTGGGTGACTTTGAACAAGTGACTTAACTTCTCTGGGCCTCATTTTTTTAAATCTGCAAAATGAAGGAGAATCATACCAGTCTAACTAATAAGGATGCAGACTTGAGTCTAAATGAAATCCAGAAAAATGTGGAGGCAGCTTGCCAGAAACTATTTGGCATGAGAACTGATTCAGTATTTTATTCGTTTAACCAATCATTTATCAGGTATTTATTGAAGGCCCACTCTCAGCCAGTTAGGAGAAACTCCTGAGAAAGGAGAATCAGACATACAGGACTTGTCCCTGTGAAACCGTCTTTGGGTTGAGTTTGTGGGGTAGAGAGAAGGAGAAAGAGAAAAAGAGAGAGAGCAGGGAGGCATGCTTCTTGAGCTCAGTGTGGTTCCTGTCGCTTGTACTTTTTCCCAGCCTAGTTCCCACTGGTTTCATACCAGCATCCAGTGGTTAAGGTGTGTATGATGGGCGGAGGGTGCCATTGGGGCCATTTCAGTTTCTGTATTGTATCTGTGCACGCATGCTAAGTCACTTCAGTCGTGTCTGACTCTTTGCAGCCCTATGGATTGTAGCCTTCCAGGCTCCTCTGTCCATGGGATTCTCCAGGCAAGAATACTGCAGTGGGTTGCCATGCCCTCCCCCAGGGGATCTTCCTGACCCTGGGGTCAAACCAACTTCTCTTATGTCTCCTGCATTGGCAGGCGGGTTCTTTACCACTAGCTCCACCTGGTAAGCCTGCTGTATTGTATATCAGGGCACAAACAGATCTGCTCTAGGGCCCCACTAACAGCACATGGCAGAGCAGAGAGGAGGAGAGAGGCATCATCCCCAAATCTGCCACCATGCAGTGGCAGGAAACACAGTGCCTCATGGCTCAGTGGCAAGGCCCTGGGTGCAACAGAATGGAGACCATGGAGATCTTGGCAGAGCCTGTGAGCCCATATTAGATGGGAACCCGCAGATACATTTGTAGTGGGTGGAAGATTATGCCCCAGCATTTGCGGGCAAAAAGTCTGTGAAATCTGAGTGGTTGTTAGTAAAGTGATCCATTTGGATATAGAGGAGAGCAAAGACTGTGGTGGGCTCAACTACACTATACTGCAAAGCTACTGTGCAGACATGTGGTGATTCAGTTAAAGGCTTTGGTGCATTGTAGACCTTTAAAGTTTAAGTTATAATAGTGACTGTTATTGTTGTTAGTGGGATCATTATTACTGAGCAGATCTGGGCAGTAGTGTCAATGACCTCCAGTTCTGGCTGGCTGAGCAAAATCCATGCTGGGAAGCAGAGGAAAAAAACCCAAATCACAGTTATCTAGGTTTGCATCAATTTCAAACATGTGTGACCCAGAGCTCTGGAAAGAGGAGGAGTGGGCTGACCTGCTGACAGCTGCCAGGACCGCATGAAGGAGGCACCGGAAATCTGGGGGAGGAGCTAGTAGATGAAACTCAGGGACACAGAGCCCCTGCTAGGATACTGAAGCCTTGGAGAGCTTCCATGACAAGCTCACACTGTGTTCTCTGTTGGGATGGGGTCCTTGAAGTAGCAAGTATTGGTGCCAACTATGTGCCAGGTGGTGAATAAGACATGGTCTGCCATGGGCATCTGTTCATTGTGCAAATCAGCATCCTCACCCTTCTAAGATACCCAGCTGCTCTCTGGGCAAAGACCTCTTTCTCTAAACGTAAGCCAATCAGAAAGCTCTGCCTTCATCTGGCCACAGTGACTGGACCAGGAATAAGCACAAGGTCCAATCAGAACCTGAGGATTAAATAAGGCTCAGGCGGTGAGGGGAGGGAGAGCTGATTCTAGAATGTTCCCTTGTCTGAGCTTAGAGCAGAGAGGATGTGATTGCTGGAGCTGATGCAGCTCTTTTGCTGCACAAGGGAAATGTCTGTCTGAGAACAGAGCCAATCTGAAAGAAAGCAGCACAGAAATGGAGACAGAAACCAGTGTTCCTCGGCGAAACTGCCTGAACCCCTGAACCAAACTACACCTGAGACCAGTCCTACCCTCTGGTTCATAACAGTTAGAAGAGACATAGATTCTCTTGTGCTCAATTCAGTTTGAATTGGGCTTTCTCTAACCTGCCCCCATGGCATCTGGTCCCATCAGTTCATGGGAAATAGATGGGTAAACAGTGGAAACAGTGTCAGACTTTATTTTTTTGGGCTCCAAAATCACTACAGATGCTGATTGCAGCCATGAAATTAAAAGACGCTTACTCCTTGCAAGGAAAGTTATGACCAACCTAGATAGCATATTAAAAAGCAGAGACATTACTTTTCCAACCAAGGTCCGTCTAGTCAAGGCTATGGTTTTTCCTGTGGTCATGTATGGATGTGAGAGTTGGACTGTGAAGAAAGCTGATCACTGAAGAATTGATGCTTTTGAACTGTGGTATTGGAGAAGACCTTTGAGAGTCCCTTGGACTGCAAGGAGATCCAACCAGTCCATCCTAAAGGAGATCAGTCCTGGGTGTTCATTGGAAGGACTGATGCTAAAGCTGAAACTCCAATACTTTGGCCACCTCATGCGACGAGTTGACTCACTGGAAAAGACTCTGATGCTGGGAGAGACTGGGGGCGGGAGGAGACGGGGACGACAGAGAATGAGATGGCTGGATGGCATCACCGACTCGATGGACGAGAGCTTGAGTGAACTCCAGGAGTTGGTGATGGACAGGGAGGCCTGGCGTGCTGTGATTCATGGGGTCGCGGAGAGTCGGACACGGCTGAGCAACTGTGAACTGAACTGAACTGAACCTGCCCCTGAAAGATAACTGACTGGATCAAAAATCACTGTCTTCAGAGGATTCCCTGTCTAGAAGGGGAGGCAGATAAGCAAATAGACAGTTAGGACACACAGTGGCAGCTTCACTGTGGATACAAAAGAGGGCGGTGAGAGCTCCAGGCTCTGTGGTTGGGGTGGAGTGTCACTCATTCCTGAAGAAAGAGGGAGGGCTAACCGGGACATCAGGGAAGGTGAGAGTGAAGGGAGAGCACCACGGTTCTCCTTTGTCGATATCTCCAGTCACTTCCGTTCTTACCCTGCTTTCCTTTTAGCTACGTGTGACCTGACATCCATCCATCCATTTGTTCATCCATCCACCTGCCCACGCACCCAAGCTTAGCTACAGCTTCACCATCTATTCCAGTAGTAAAGCTGAGTCATACAATCTGTACTGGGGGCCCTCAGGAGTTTCATGCACCTGTACCTGGGGTCCAAGGTTAATACAAAACCTCTTTGTGTAGAGCAGCCACTGTCTCTACAGTGAAAGACGCAGAAAGCCCCTGGAGAATTAGACAAGAGTGGGAGGGAGGAACAGACGTGGGGAACAGAGCTGGAGTGAAAGTGGCCTCCGTCCGGCCTCAACCTCTGCTCAGAATCAGGGTATCTTGGTGAAAAGAACACTGCGCTTCCTGCAGGAGCAAGGAACAAGGTTTTCCTTTTTCATGCAGTAACCTTCAGGAGAGAGGAGGAGTAGAAGGCAGGTTCACCAATTGAGACAGTCATTCCTTCCTTCCTTCAGCTCATCGCCTGTTCTGGTCACAGAGATGCTCAGGAATCATCCTTGCAATCAAGCCACCTATGATCTTATACCATCAGTTACTTCACACTGGGCATCTTTCATGGAATTCAGGTGAGCTTCCCTCTGGCTGTCAATCCTCAGCTTCAAAAGTAAGACAAGTCCAGGTCTAACCCACCTTGGCGTCAGGGGTCCATTCCTGATACTCATAAAACTATCAGTTACATCATTTTTATTAATTTGACCAAATTCAATTATTTTATTCTTGACATTTTATTTCCTAAATGCAGAAGTAGTTCTTTACTAATACAGAAAATCTGGACAGCTCACAGAGAAACACGAGGGAAATAAAGACTGGTAATCTACCGCCAAGTGAAAAGTAAATATTTAGAAAATAAATGTTTCTAGGTACACACACAAACACACACACAGTTATGATGTTATCTATATTATTCTGTAGCCTGTTTTTTCTACTGCTAATATATTACAAACATGTCAGCAAATCATCTGTAACTTCATTTTAATGGTTCCATAGCCTCCCACGGTATGGATAGTCCATAATTTAACCAACCGCTTATGGATATGCATTATTTCCAGGTTTCATCAACATAAATAATTCTTTATGGAATATACTGATCCACATATAAATAGTTGCACATATATTTGCTTCGATAATTTAAATTCCTAGAAATAAAACTGCTGAGTCAAAGATCTGCATGCATGTTTTTAAGACTTTTGATAAATATTGCCAAATTGCCCTCTAAAAAGGTTGCACCAATTTGCACGTCCTCCAGCAGGGTATAAGAATGCCCAGTTCCCCACTCTCATTGTTGATTTAATTTGCATATCTTTCGTTTCCAGTGAGGCTGAACGTTTTCTCATATGTTTATTGCCTACTTGTAATTTTTCTTTAGTGAATTGCCTACTTATGTCAATTGCCCATTTTTAGGGAGGTGGTTATCTTTTTCTTTTTGACTTCTGAAAGCTCTTCATATATATTAACCTTTTGTCTATAATATATGTTTATTATATTTCCTCCAGTGTGTCATTTGCCTTTCAGTTTTGCTTATGGTGGTTTTTTAGGTGCAGTGAAATTTTTCTTTTTAAGTAATCAAATTCATCAATCTTTTTCTTTACTGTTTTTGCTTGGAAATGTTTGAATGCTTAGTGACACTTAGTGATACCTATCTAAGGCCTAACCAACCCCAAGTTTATATAAGCATTCTTCTTGAATGCTCCTCTAATGTTTTTATGATTTTTAATTCCTTTATATCTAATGCTTGAACACCTGAATCTTATTTTGTTGTATGCTATGCAGTAATGCTCTAACTGCCCCCTGCTGACCCCCTAACCCCTGCCCCCACCCCCCGCCCCAAAGAGTTGACAAACACTCCAAGCCAGCGCCGTGGCTTCCCTGATTTGAAGCAGATCTGTGCCATTTAAACCAGGTCTGACAGCTTTGGAGGTAACAGTGATCTCTCTGAATGGGGAAGTAGTTTAAAAAAGAGGATAAAGCATGATGTTTTCATTGTTGCCCCCAGTTGGTCCTGCATGTCCGTCATCATTTAGCCAGCAATATTTACAAAGTGACTACAATGTGCATTCTGGGAGCTGCTGGGAATAGGAGTAAGACAGCATTTCTGCTCAGCACTTTCCAATATCCACATCAGATGTGTAGTGAACGCTGTGGTGTGCCACACAGAGCCCTCCTGCAGGACTAAGGCATTTACTCCCCAGGTGGTCAGGAATGTTGCTGCTGACAGCCCCAAGTCACCTCCCTGGGAGTGTCCCCCTTCCTTCAGAGGTTGCTGCCCTGCCAAGTTATATGCTTTCCCAAGGGACAGCCCATATCCCTAGTCTATGAGTAAGTTCAAAGGCCCAGTCCCCTTATTTTAATTCAGGGCAACTCTGAAGGGCCACCCCAGTTCCAGAGCTCCCTGTGGGATCTGCTAAGAGCTGTCAAAACTACTACATCTCAGCTCAATCTCTCTCTGCCTGACCCTATCTCTTTCATTCATTCCCTCCCAGGGGTCCCTGAGAGCCGCCCCCCCCCCTGCCCCCACCATACCCCACTCTGGGACAATTGATTTCTTATATGCAAATCTCTATCTCTGGAGAAAAAATGCAAGACTCTAGCTTCTGCTTTCCTGCAAATGATGGATAGATGCAAAGGTGACTCCTGGCACCCCAGCAGGGTGGCATGGGCAAGGCTCAATTCAGCAGGCTTGGCACCATCTTCCTCATAAGAACTTCATACGTCAGATATTTTGTATTTCTTGAATTACAAAATGAGCTCTGAACAGAAGGACCGTTTAGCATCAAAATTACGAGTTTCAGTTTTAGCGGCAGAATTATGGTTGCCAAACTCAAGGACAAGATACTAATTAATGCCACAACTTAATTGGCTTGTTCTCACCCAATCCCACCTGGTGGTGCTCCATTTCCCTGATCTGAACAAAACTGGGCCCTTGTTCTTGGACTTTAAGCATAACTAGGTTCTTCTTGTAAGAATATTCACGTAATTACCTTCATTTCTTGGCTGATGTTGACATGTGTCTGTGTGAGTGGCATGAAGCACATGGGTGTGTGTGTGTGTGTGTTTACAGGAGGCCTAGCGCTTGACACTGAGGCCCAGATTTCTCTTTAGATCAATCACCATAAAGGAGACAGGAGTGCCACAGCCCCTCTTGAGACGTCTACATCTATTCATGCATTTTGCTTTTTCCTTTTTTCTGCAGCAAATGCAACTCAACATCTCCAGACAATGGGAAGATTTATTAGCTTATGTTACAACCAGTCCAGAGGTAGGGCAGCTCCCAGGTTGATTAATTCAGTGGTCCATAGATGTCATCAAGGATTCAGCCTCCTTTTATATTTTCTCTCTGCCACCTAAAACATTTTAGCTTTGTCTTAAGTCTGGTTCTTCCCATAGCTGTGACCATTTCCAGCACTACATCAACACAATGAGAAAAAGACAATACCTTCTTTACCAAGGGTCTGTTTTCAAGAGCAAGTTAATCCCTCTCAGAAACTCCCCTGCAGGCATTCCTCACATTATTGTCCAGAATTGAGGTCCAGTTTTCCGTGGTGCAAATAGGAATAACCAAGGATGGTTTAGACTCAGGAGGAACCTAAAGGCTTTGTCCACTCCTCCCAAGGCTCAGGGCAAGCTGAGAAAAGTAAACAGTCAACAAAATAGGGCTCCTCTGGGAAGGGGAAAGTCTGGGGTGGGAATGGAGGTTGGGAGTGGGCAACCACGATGCCTGCCATACTTACCAGCTCATCAGGCAAACAGGGAGTAGGGATGTTTTGCTTCAAGGCAGTGCAGGGGAGAGGAACAGGGCAGGGTAGGGGACAGATAAGAGAAGGGGATGAGCCTCACACTTCACAGGTGTGTGGGCACCTCGATGCCCTCGTGCCCAGTGAGCTGCAATCCCCTTGTTCCCAGAGCTGTCCCATCCCCCTCTCTAGCTGGGATCCAAGCCCTGGTCTGTTCCACATCAAACACTGAACGCATTCCCATCTGCCTCCGTTCTTAAAGATTCTCCTGTAGTTAAGTGACGGCAGAAAAAGGGACTGGCAGGAAATGAGATAAAGAGGGCCCTCCACAGCGGGGTTCTCTGTGAGCTGCCCCCCGATCTTCAAAGGCCTTAGGGCTATCACACACGGCCCCCAATCCTTGGACAGATCTTTAGCATAATCTTTAGACTTGTAAAGGTTAGAGCAAATATTAGTAGGGATAAAAGACTTCCGGAAAAAGAGGAAGAGGTCATTACAATCAAACAGAGTTACTATGTTTGTCGTTTGCCTCTTGGCCCAGACTAATGACGTGCTAGGTAGGGTATTTAAAAGCACTTGCAAAGGCAATGGCCCAACCACAATTTGTTGACCCTTGAGGGATTGTGCAAGTCTGGTTGGGACTGCAAGTCTGGAAACAGGCAAGTGCCATTTATATTTTCAAAGACATGGAGAGAACAAGTCTCTGAAGCCATTGTCTGCACCCAGGAAAGCACTCAGGGTCCAAAGGGCTGGACACTGAGTGCCCAGATGTGGGCTCAGGTGCACCGTCAGGCCGCACAAGCACATTTAGAACAGGTCGTGGCAGACTGACCTGGTTTCTGCTTCTGTCAAGACACTCAAGACTGAGGGCAGGGACCCACTGAGATCACTCTGAGAGCAGAGTGGTAGACACGAGGTCAGGCCCTGTAGGCCCCAACTCTGCCCAGTTGCACAAAACGGAAAGTCTCAAGTCCCTCAAGCCAAGCTCACTCGATCTGGGCAGTGACTTAGGTGCCGCAGAGGTGTCTGTCTGGGTTACCTGTTTGTCTCCTGCTGGTATATCCTAGCCCTGCTCACTGAGGTCCCCAAACAAGACAGAGCTTGGAGATCAGCAGTCATCCACTCCCTCATTCACACGCTCACTCATGCATCTCTCTGCTGGTTACTTATGAGCGCTCACTATGTGGTAGGCAGGATGCCAAGAGCTAAGGATACAGTAGAGAATAAAACAGACACAGTCCCCTGCATGGCACATACAGCCCAGTGAGACCTCAGGGGAGGGTTGTGGAATCCACCCCCTGGCATTTATAACAAGTGAAGTGAAGTGAAAGTTGCTTAGTTGTGTCTGACTCTTTGCTACCCCATGGATTGTAGTCTACCACTTTCCTCTGTCCATGGGATTCTCCAGACAGGAATACTGGAGTGGGTTGCCATTTCCTTTCTTCAGGGGACCTTCCCAACCCAGGGTTCGAACCCGGATCTCCTGTATTGCAGGCGGATTCTTTACCAGCTGAGCTGCCAGGGAAGCTTTAGATAACAAGAGTGCTTCTCAAACTGTAACGCACATAGAAATCACCTGGGGGCTCTTATTAAAACACAGTTTCTGATATAGTAGATTTGGGACAGACCTGGGATTCTGCATATCTGATAAACATCAGGGCTGAAGCTCATGCTGTTCCTCCTGGGACCATGCTTTGAGTAACTAGAAACTACAAATGCCTCGTGTGACAGGATTCTCATTCTCTTTCCTAAAAAGATAAATGTGAGCCATCTTGGCAGCAGCCTTGTATCAGTAACCATCTACTGGTGAGCCCCAGCCCCCTGGATATCTAGAATTTCTTCCCACCACTGACCTCAATCCGGGGAACGATTTCATTCCAGTCAGCTTAATGCTAGTTTCCTGAAGGCTCCTTTGCATAGACGTAGAATCACATCTCCAAGGACGGTGAAGGGAAGATGATCCAGAAGTAATCAGTTCAACCAATCCCCATCTCACTTCCCTCCCTGAAGCTGCCCACATCACCATCATCACCATCATCCATCAGTCTCATGATAGCAAACCCTTACACTGCACTTTCTGTAAACCCGGCATTTTTCTTAGCATATTAACAAGGATATTGACACATTTTAACTCACCAGCAGGCCTATGGAGTAAGTCCTATACTAGGTAGGTACTTATTAGTACTCCTGTTTTGCTCTCCCTAGGAACCTAGGCACAGAGAGGTTAAGTAACTTGCTCAGGTTCACACAGCATAAAATCCAGGTTTCCAACCTCCAGAGCTCATGCTCTTAGCCATTCTCTGCAATATATCAGTAACACTGAAGACTTTGCGTCCCTCCATTATGAGTTCCTGTGGAAGGTGCCAGAGCCAAATGCAGGAGCACCTCGGATCCCTCTGACAGGTCTCTGCTGTGGTGCAGCTTGGGAGAAGGAGGACAGGCAAAGAAAAGCAGAGTTAGGGTGTGTTGACTGGATGGCTTTGAAATTTTGGTGAGATTAGATCTGCCTGTTGAACTGCCTGCAACTTGTGGGTGGATTTGGGGAGGCAGAGGTGTGGAGGCGGGATGGAGCTGTGCTTGCATAAAGAATAGGCACTAAAGGAGACCATTTCCCTGGTTTTTGCTGCAGAATCTGGGGAGTGATACAGTCTGGACTTGCAGACCATGGGCATCTAGTGACCCTGCAAGATGGGAGGCCCCCTTCCTAGCTCAATGTAGGAACGACTCTCTAGAGACAACCTGTGTGGACTGATCTAAGTGAGGCCGAACCCTGGGGTTGCCAGGCATAGCATCGCTTTGTTCACAACTTCATCCTTTCCCTTCTAAACCTTTTCTCAGTTTAGGAGTGATGCCATGAAGGTGTAGGGGGGACCAGAGATAAAAAGAAAAAAAAAAACGTAAACAATGAAATGAATTCATTTAAAATGTATTAAAGAGTCTGCTTGTTTACATTATTATTGTCCCCAAACTATTTCATAAGCTTAAACTGACTTTTAAATTTAGCCTCGGGTTTGTTTCCCAAACCAACTTTGATCCATTGGAATAATTGACAATTACATGGAAACAAACTTCACTCTAATTGCACTGTCCCTGGATGAAGCCTCAGGAAGATCAGGCTGATAAAAGACCCATTCGATCATCCGGGCCTCAGAGGCTGGTGCCAGATGACAAGTGAGCACAGTGGGAGGGCCATCTGATCCCTGGCTATTGCTGCTTTGCGTGACTGGGAGAAAGTCCAGCACAGCCCCCTGGGCTACTTTGACACGAGTGTCCAGCGCCTGCTTATTTTGTAGGTAGGTAGGATTTCACAAACAAAAGAACCATGACTTTTTCCTCTTCTTCTAGCTTTCCATATAACCTAAAGTGTGTGACTTCAGAATTCTGGAATTCCCTTTCCCCTTCTGCAAAATGGGTGAAAATTTTTACCTTGGAGTTAAGTGAAATTGTCTTGAATCATCAAGAAACTGGGGCTCTCCTAGTTAAGCCGTTCTACGGTATGTGAGCATGAGTCACTAAAGTCTCCTCTCTGGATCCAGGTGTCCCAATATGCACAACTAGGGAGTTGGTGTCCAAACATTCACCTTCAGTGAATTAGTAAGTGTATATCAGGTGGCAAAAACTTCAGATGGGGGCCGTAGAAGGAAGTAGCCTTGGAGAGGTGGGGTGGGGTTGAATGGTGTGCTGGGATATGGACAGTGTGGCCATGCTGGAGAGCAACATGGCAGGGCTTCATCAACTGAGGAGGCAGATGCCCCATGACTCCACAGGTCTGCAGAAAAATTCTCACACCAGCCTACAGGGTATGCCAGGAATACTCATGGTGGCGTGCTGTGTGGAGAGGGAGTCGGAGGTAGCCCAGCTATTCTGCAAAGCGGCGGAAGCGATGAACCAGACGCGTGCACAGCAGAGTGGAGAGGAGTTAACACAGAGTTGAGTAAAGAGAGAGGGAACAGGGCAGGGCCTGAGCTTGGCTCTGTTTAATGGCGATGAAAGCAAGCCTTACTAGCCAAGGAGGCACACAAATTAAAGAATCGACATATTAACAAAGTGCATTTGTGTGGCTGTCATAATAAGAGGAATAGTGAGAAAGCAGACTGCACATACATAAATGAAATCAGAGGGGGTCTTGTACAGATCATGACACGAGCATCTTTCAGAGCAAGGAGTGTGATAGCTTGACCCTTTGTACCTGAGATCCGAAAATGACCCCCAAACAAAACAATGCAAAAAAAACCCACATTCACAACAGAAGGTATTCCTTGCTTTACCCTGTAGGTAATAGGGAAATTGTTTTGTTTTCCTTTTGTTCTTTTTAAGCAGGAGAGTTCAGTTCAGTTCGGTCACTGAGTTATGTCTGACTCTTTGCAACCCCGTGAACCGCAGCACGCCAGGCCTCCCTGTCCATCACCAACTCCTGGAGTCCACCCAAACCCATGTCCATTGAGTCGGTAATGCCATCCAACCATCTCATCTTCTGTCACCCCCTTCTCCTCCTGCCCTCAATCTTTCCCAGCATCAGGGTCTTTTCAAATGAGTCAGCTCTTCACATCAGGTGGCCAAAGTATTGGAGTTTCAGCTTCAACATCAGTCCTTCCAATGAACACCCAGGCCTGATCTTCTTTAGGATGGACTGGTTGGATCTCCTTGCAGTCCAAGGGACTCTCAAGAGTCTTCTCCAACACCACAGTTCAAAAGCGTCAATTCTTCAGCACTTAGCTTTCTTTCTAGTCCAACTCTCACATCCATACGTGACTACTGGAAAAACCATAGCCTTGACTAGATGGACCTTTGTTGACAAAGTGATGTCTCTATTTTTTAATATGCTGTCTAGGTTGGTCATAACTTTCCTTCTAAGGAGTAAGCATTTTTTAATTTCATGGCTGCAATCACCATCTGCAGTGATTTTGAAGCCCAGAAAAATAAAGTCAGCCACTGTGTCCACTGTTTCTCCATCTATTTGCCATGAAGTGATGGGACTGGAGTAATACAATTTTATTTATGTTTTAGAAAAATTGTTCATATGGCTCTATGGAGAATGGACTGGAGAGAAAAGGTCTGAGGTCTGGGAAACCACTGAGGAGGCTGCAGCCAAGTCTAGGAGTAAATGGTAAAGCTGGAATGAAGGTCAGAATTCGAAGATGGGGCGGGGCAGCTGAGCCTTTAAGGAAGAGACCGGCTTATGAGCTGGTGCCACACCCAGTGGGTCACAGGGAGAATGCTAGCTCTGGGGTAAAGAAGGGCATGAACCTGTAGATTCAGGGGCAGAGGTGCTGGAAGGGGCAGAGCCTGGGAGAACTCACTAGGGACCCCAGGGCTAGGTGGGAGTCTGCCAGAGGTTGAGCTAAGGGGCGCCCTCCAGCAGGGTGTCTGGAAACCAAGATGGGTAGGGTAGGCACAGCATGTGGGATGCAAGCACTGGTGCTGGAGCTTCTCATACTGGCTCAGGAATTTTGCAAGCCATCAGCAGCTTGAAATGGCCAAGGTAGAAGTATTTACACCACCAAAATCAGCAAATGCTACTACTCAAGAGTTCTTTTCCTCAGAGAGCTGGTTAGCCAACACACCATCGGGGAGTAAGAGAGAGAGACTGATCCCAGACTGATCCCCCCAGAGACCCAGGGTCCTCCACTCATATTCAGAGGCCCTGGAGCCAGCCTGCACCCAGAGAACAAGGCCTGGAGGGGGCAGGAAAGAGGGCTGGGAAGAGCTCTCAGCTGCAACCAGACTCTGGTACAGATGGGGTGTTCAGGACCGAGCTTTGCCTTCCACCTAGAGCTGGGGAAGATGCTGGAGGAGCTAGGTTGGTGCTCATCAGAAAGATGAGAGAACTTGACTGAGTAATTTTCAAAGGCCAATTTTTTAATGGGGGGAGGAAGTGACACCAATAAAATGAACACTAACTTTTATTTTGGCATATGATGGGCAGTCATTAATAATTACACTATTGCAGAATCTATAGAATGATAATTTCTGCTTTGCAATTTCTACAGCACGTTTACTATACTCAGGACAATTTTCATTATGTTCCAGACACTTAAAAGCTATTTCTTTCTGGGAGCTTGGGAACAAAGGGGACATAGGTCCCTCTCTCCATCCTAAGTCTTATTTATAGTAGTGAGAATAATGACATTTTACAAATCCTTCCCATATACCATGCTCCATGACCAATACTTTACAAGTGTGACCTCTTTAGGTTTTTTCCCTGTGGGAATTATTATTCTTGCCCTTTACTCTTTTATTTCATGAGAAGAAAAATGGAGGCTCAGAGAGGTTAAGTAACTTGCCCAGGGTCACAAAGCAAAGAGGAAACAAAACTGAATTGAACTTGAGTCAACCTGCTCTTAACTTATATGTTCTATTTGCCTCTGTTCCCAGATGCTCCTCACTTGGGGAGCAGGCTAGAAAGTCTCTGTCAGACCAGCATCTACCCTTCTATCTCTTTACATTTCCTTCTTTCCAGCCCTGAAATTCTCCTTCTTTTCTTATTCCTCTCATTTGAACAACAAAGTCTAGGCTGCAGCCTCCTGCAAGCTTCTGGGAGAAGGTGGTGTTACCTGAGTTGTAAAGGAAGACTCAAGTCTAGCTTCACCCATAAACATTTATGCACCTAATCCAGGGACTGGCAAGCATCCTCTTGTGAAAGGCCAGATAGAAAATATTTTTGGCTTTGTGGGTCATAGAGTCTTTGTTGCAATGACTCAACTCTGCAGTTGTGCTGTGACAGCAGCTACGACAGCATGAAAGTGGATGAGCATGGCTCTGCCTTAATAAAACTTTATTGACAAAAATAAACATTGGGCCAGATTTGGTCTACAGGTCTTATCTGCCTTAGGAAACCAGAGGAAGAGCATCTGCTGAAGGGGCTGCTGATGGAGAAGGCTTTTGGGGTTGCTGCCTGCTGCTGCTGCTGCTGCTAAGTCACTTCAGTTGTGTCCGACTCTGTGTGACCCCACAGACGGAAGCCCACCAGGCTCCCCCATCCCTGGGGTTCTCCAGGCAAGAACACTGGAGTGGATTGCCATTTCCTTTTCCAATGTGTGAAAATGAAAAGTGAAAGTGAAGTCGCTCAGTTGTGTCCAACCCTTAGCGACCCCATGGACTGCAGCCTACCAGGCTTCTCCATCCATGGGATTTTCTAGGCAAGAGTACAGGAGTGGCTTGCCATTGCCTTCTCCAGGGTTGCTGCCTAGGAAAGATCAATTTTGGCTACATGTCGTGGGAGCCCTGAAATGGCCAGGAGTCCAGTTGAGGGCTCAGGTCCCTGAGGCAAAGGAGAGTCATTGCAATTTGATTTTTATGTCCTTTGCCTGATTCTTGTTCTTCTGACTCAGCCCATTTATCAAGCCCTCTGTGACAAGGCTTTTCATCCATTACCCCATGTAATCCTTATGCCATCCTTGCGGGATTAGAGTCACAGCAGTCAACCTTGACCCTGAACTTTTAAACCAGATTTTCCCGCTTCAACCAGGTGCAGATAAACTCGGATCTTGGGCATTCCAGACCCTCCTCCACGTGTCCTCCCCGGCTCCAGCAAGCACAGATCTCTTCACCTGGTCCTATGCCTTTCTCACTATGTACCTGCCTCCACCCCTCTTTCCCTGCTTACTCCTTGAACTCTGCCCTGGGAAACACTGGCTCTCACACGCTGGTTCCAGGTCCCATGGACGCATCATCAGGCTCACACATCCTGTCCACTTACCCCTGATCTTCAAGAACCCATACTGGTACCTCCTGGACAGTGGCTGACAATCGTCACACAGGTGAACAAGCTCACCCAAGGCCACACAGCCAGTGTAGCAGGTTGAGCCCAGGCACAGCCACTCCAGGCTCAGCACTTCAGACACCATCTCAGCTCTGGGGAAAGAGCAAGGACTGGCCCCAAGGTCAGGCTGCTCATCTCCAAGGACAGTGGTTTGCTCCCTGCCAGGAGCCCGGGGAACCACTGGAAACAGGAGCGCAGAGGAAATGAATTTTCTGCAGCAAAAACGAGCCTCAAAGTTGATTTCCCAAGGGGAATCCAACAAGGCCCTTCAAACGTGGACATCAAGGAGGAAAATCAATCGTCTTTTAAGTTTTCACCTTGATGATTGATCCGCTGCTTCCAGCCCCTTTTTTCTCTCTCTCAAGTCCGTGGACGCGGCCTCTCTCTCACGTCCACATTTTTTCCCCTTTTTATCTTTAAAGTGTGGGGTTTCCTGGTTCTGATCTGAAACCAAAGTACATTACTTTATGCCAACTGACCAGGTATCCGTCCCGTGCTATCAAACTTTTTATTCTGTCTAAAACAAAGAAGCCTTGGGAACCTTCTAGGAGGGAAGAGAAGAAAAGTATCATTTGGAGTGCTTCTCTACTCTTGGGCCCCTTGTGACATTCGGAGTTAATTCCGCCCCCAATCTTGTCCAGACAGATTTTACTGGCCCCACAACTCAGATAAGGACACTGGATTTAGGGCAGAGAAATCATTTGTAAACATGGTTTGCAGGCAGCAATGAAGAACTGAAATGGGGACTCTATTCTTCTGCAACCTCTCTGCTGGGACTGGGAGTGAGCACCCTCAGGGGAATGGGAACCCCAACTGGGCAGCATTAAGACCTCTCTTGATCTTGACCACAAACAGGTATAAGTATCAAGGAAACTAGCTTCTGAGTAATATAGGGGCTTCAGAGTGGTGTTTATTCATTCAGGAAACACTGAATGCCACCTCCAATTCCAGGCACTGTGCTGGCCCTGGAGGAAAAAGAAGTGAACAAGACAGATGTGACCACTTTCTCTCTAGACATTACAGCCTGGTAGGGAAACTGAGATCATGATACTAAGAGATCATGACAAAGGGTAATAAGAGATATAATACAGTAAGCACAGGGTGCTTGGGGACACATACCCCAGGCACCGCATCTGAGAGATTATTGGAAAAGACTTGTCAAAGAAGGAGACTAAAAGTCTAAGATCACCAGTTTGCTCTAGGATGGGTAAGAATTAGCCTGGCAAACTGGGGCGGTGAGAGGGCTGTGGGGCCATTGGGCCCCAGTGGGTGGGGAATAACATTGAAACTTCAACATCTCCTGCCAAGGACCATGTCAGTCCCTTAGAGCAGAGACTGTTCGAAGCACCTTTCGTGTGTTAATTCATTTACTCTTTGCAGGAGCAAGTACTGAAGAAGAAAGGGAGGGACGGAAGGGGTTCATTAGATTTGGGGCAGAGGCTTAGTGAGAGCAGAGGCTGCAGAGGAAGGTGGGGCTGGAGGTAGAAGCCTTTGTAAACAGAGCAGCCAGAAACAATTCAGGACACCCAGTTTGAATTTCAGATAAATAAATTTTGATTTTAGTATGTCTCAACTATTTCCCAGGACGCACTTACACTAGCAAAGTATTTGTTGTTTGTCTGAAATTCACATTTTACTGGGAGTTCTGTATTTTTAGTTGTTAAATATGGCAACCCTCCTTTGGAGGCCACTTGGAAGGATTTAGACTTCAACCTCAGAGCAATGGGGGCTCTTGGAAGGTTTTTAAAAGGGGGGTGATGTGGCCAGCTCTGTGCCATAGAGAATTGCGTTGGCTGCATTACAGAGACAAGCTTGGAGGCTGGAAGGAAGCTTTGAGGACACACTTTCAAGTCCATGGCAAACCCCTGTCACCCACAGAGCACATATCAACCAGGTGTTTGCTGTCTTTCCCATTCCCAATTCCAAAAGCTTGGTTGCCCATTAAACAGGCATCGGGCACCTACAATGTACCAGGTGATATCCGGGGAATGAAAAATTACATGACAGGTTACCTGGCCTCCCCCCACCTCCCAAACCAGGTTCTGAGACCTGGACAGTCCAGTGATGCCGTAGTGCGGTACGTCCCTTGAGGGACCAGGTTTTGAACAGCAGGTGGCAAAGAAGACCAAGGAATCCTGGAGGAGGTGAGGCTTGCATGGGGTTTAAGGCTATATCAGGAGTCTGGGTGTCTCTGACTGCAGTTAAACTAGATCCTAAGTAGCGCCCCTTGGACGGCCGGCTGCTGTGCCTCCTGCCTGCGAGGTCAGCCGTGAGCTCTGCTTTACATCAGGGAAGCTCATTTTCTCTTTCTGTGACCGTCGCCTTCTCCTCGTCAATCACGTCACATCACCTTGACCGTCACACACCCCAGGGAGCGGGGCAGAGCACAGGGGGGAAAAGCAGGGGCATTAGTCGGGGGCAGCAAGATGCGGTAGGGAAGTCCAGGTGCTCTCTAGAGTCAGGGGCAGAGCGGTGGGGGGGGAAGCTGGCAGGCGCAGCAGAAGCCAGATCAAGAAAGGCCTTGTTGGTTCAGCTAAGAAGGGAACTTGCACTAACACTTACAGAGAGCCACTGAAGGCTTGAGCGCGTGAGGCCGACATGGTCAGTTAAGGTGCTCTGAAGAGCAGCTAGAATGACAGCTCCGGCTCCCTTTTAGAGGGTAGTTTGGAAAGCATTTTTGCTGGTGAGAGAACACAGAAGCTGCAGGTCTTGGAAGAAGCTGGCTGCAGATCAAGTGGAGGAAGCACATCCAGGCAGGTGCCAAGTCCACTCCTTTTATCTTTCAGGAAAAAGAGGCATCAAGAGTCAGAGCCTCCCAGAGGAGAGGCTGGGTCCCCATTGCCCCTATTCATAGGCCTGAGTTCATGTCCAGTAAATTTGATTTTTCCACCAAGGACTTAAGAGATGCTGTAAGGCACAGGTGGTGTTTTGGGGGTATTGGTTTTAATTGAAATAATGATACATTAAAATCAGCCCCCAAGTCTAGTAGCTTAAAATGGGACTCCCTTATTTTCAAGCCCATAGTTCTGTAGGTCAGCCAGGAGGGGCTGTGCTGGTTGACTGGAGAAGCCTTCCTCCGTGTGTCTCATTCTGGAGCCCAGAATGTTCTTGGTTTAAGTTGGATATTCCCAGAGGGGCGAGCAGAGTGTGGGATACCTCTTAAGACATCTCATCCTAAGACACAAACCCCACATTGTGTCACTTCTGCCCACAATCCATTGGTCAAAGCAAGTCACGTGACCAAGTTTAACATCAACATGGTGGGGGACTATGCTCCTCTCATTTCAGTGGAGGTAGCAGGGAGAAATTACCTATGGGACAAATATTTAAATCTCTAAGTTCTCATAGTTTCTGGGACTTCCCTGGTAACACTTTCCTCTCAGACACTAAAGAATCTGCCTGCAATGCAGGAGACCTGGGTTTGATCCCTGGATCAGGAAGATACCCTAAAGAAGGGAATGGTTACTCACTCCGTTATTCTTGCCTAGAGAATTCCATAGACAGAGGAGCTTGGTGGGCTACAGTCCAGAGGCTCCCAAAAAGTCAGACATGACTGAGTGGCTAACACTTCACTGTCATAGTTACTACTGAGGAGCACAAGTGTGACCCAAGGACAGATTTGTCTGTGAGCACAGAGAAAATCACCACACAGAGTCGTGCTCCCGAGTGCACCATGAGAGCCCAGCTGGAGAAGACGAACCTAACTACAAGAAGTCCAGCTATTTCTCAGTCTTTCTAAGGAGGCCGTCTCAAAGGAAGATCGGAAATGAGGTACAGACCATAAGCATTTTACGGGGAAAAGAGTATGTTAGAATCATGACTTGACCGTGAGTGGTATTCATCCTAGTACTGAGCTTGGGGCTGGTTCACTGGGGGTCTATTCTGACGGGAGGCAGAGGAGCCGACAGGGACGTGAGTCACCACAGGGAAGACTGGGCGGAGGTGCGTGAGGTGGTGAGAGTTCAGGGGGAAATAACAGGAAAGGGAGAGCCCAGCAGAGCGCTCCACCCGTTATTCAACACCACTCAGCTTCCACGAGCTTCCTCTGAGCACAGGGAAAGGGATTTCCATGGACAGTGAGGAAATCTCAGAGAACTGTTGCTGTATAGTTTTCAGAAGCCTTGGAACCAGGGTTTCCACAGCAACTGGTATGCATCACCATAGGTGTGACCGCGTATAACATAAAGACCCAGTGAAGTCAGACAAGAAAAACAAATACCGTATGCTCTCATTTATGTTCAGAATATAAAAAATAAAAACCAAAGCCAAACTCAGAGAGAACAGATTTGTGCTTGCCAGAGGCAGGGGTTGAGGGTGGGGAAAATGGGCTCAAAAGGTACAAATTTTCAGTTAAAAGATAAATAAGTCTTAGAGATGTAATATACAGCATGGTGACTCTAATACAATGCTGTTGTTGTATAATTGCTAAGAGAATAGATCTTAAGAGTTCCCATCACAAGAAATTGTAACTAGATATGGTGATGAATTTTAGCTAAAACTTATTGTTTCACAATATAGACATACATCACATCATTATGCTGTACGTCTAAGACTAGCACAGTGTTACATGTCAATCATATCTCTCCTTAAAAACATGAAGATGATGTTACACATTATAGTAGACAATAGCTGTTTGCATTTTCTAAGAACTTATTTAATAAATATGAAGGGAATCAGCTTGGCTTCTATTTAAAAAACAAAAACATAAAGACTCAAAGTAAAAATTGTATAAACAAGCTAATACGGTGGCTCCATGGGGCCTTTAGGGAGCAAGTCTCCATCATCCTCAACCTGTGGCTTCTATTCTAAGACCTCATGATCTAGGCTGCTAGAGCTCCAACCATCACATCATCTGCATTCTGGGCCAAATAAGAAGGAAGGGGAAGGGAAGTACCTTCATACCTTTGTCATTATAAAGGAAGTCTCTGAAGTCTCCCACAGTATTTCGGGTTAAACTTTATTGGTCAGAAATTACTTTCACAGTTACATGTAGCTGCAAGGAGTTGGGAGATACAGTTTTTCTGCTAAGTGAAAATATGTCTAGCTAAAAGAGTTCTTTTGCTTAGAAAAAAGTATATAATTGGTATTGGAGTCCACAGGCATCCTCTTCCATAAGGAGACAACACCAGTGTAGATAGCATTGATGCTGGGCAGCATCCACCATGATCTTGAATTGGCAGCCATCCTGGTACCTGCTGCAGTGTTGGTGTCCTCAGCATCCTTCCCAGTATGAACATGTTTGCTGTTGTTGGTGACAGAAGCCGTTTCCACAGAGACCTACATGGATGGGAGGAAGATGATGAACTTTGATAGCTGCCCAAAAAAGAATATCTGGGGCACACATGGACCATGGCAGGAGACCACCAGGGAGTCCCGTAAAGTCTATTAAGTCCAAATTTTGGAAAAACTGCATGTGCCTGAAACTGTGAGCTCTTCCCTATTCCTGGTGAGATAGCCCAGGAGACAAAGGCTACAAGCCTTTGCCTTGCCCTATTGATCCTTTTCTTGGTCACATGGCATCCCATGCCCTTGGTCTCCCTTGTTGTCACATGGCTTTGCCCCTGCTTCCTGGCTGCCTGGGTAACCAAGCTATCGAAATTGTGTTCTGATCCACAGGGACTTCTTAAAGATAAGAGCTGCTTGTGGGCCCTGAAATTGTCCTCACGGTGATTTCATTCAAAGTAATAACAGCATCTGATGCTATAGAAATCTCATCCTCACGATCATAAGCATTTCTAATAGCCCATCATCGAGCAAGTGCTTACATTGGAGAGGAATTTCCATGGAGAAAGTCAATCTTTTCAAAAATGTTAATTTTTTTGTGAGGGAATCAAATGAGATGCCAAATTGTCTCTGTCATTATGTTGCTCTTCCCTCCTGATCACTTACTGCTCTGATCAGTATGACATTTTCACATGTAGCAATGCAGATGGGAAAATTTACCTCCTGATGGAGACCCCTCATGTGCCCATTCATCAGCTCTGTTTAAGCAGCCATCACCTTTTCTGGCTTTACAGTAGGTAGAGCATAGAGGCAGTGACTCCCAGACTGAAGGTTTGCCCATTCTTTGGAAGAGATATAAGAGAACTCTCCCCACAATAAAATCAAACCTCTGAGAGACAGTGTTGGAATATGTGAATGAGGAGATTGGGGACACCCAATTCTTGATATGTTTTCCTTAAGGTGGTGGAGTAGAAGGATGTGTACTCATCTTCTCCTGCAAGAACTCCAAAATGCAACTAACCACTGGACAACCATCTAGAGGAGAATGTTGGATCCCACCAGAAAAGACGCCCCACATCCATGAGCAAAGGAGAGGCCACAGTAAGACAGTGAGAGACGACTCTACACATGGACATCACCAGATGGTCAATACAAAAATCAGATTGATTATATTCTTTGCAGTCAAAGATGGAGATGCTCTATACAGGCAGCAAAAACAAAACCTGGAGCTGACTGTGGCTCAAATCATGAACTTCATATTGAAAAATGCAGAGTTAAATTTAACAGAGTAGGAAAAACCTCTAGATGATTTAGGTATGACCTAAATCAAATTCCCTTATGATTATACAGTGGAAGTAACAAATAGATACAAGGAATTTGATTTGATAGACAGAGTCTGAAGAACTATGGATGGAGGTTCGTGACATTGTACAGGAGTCAGTGATCTAAACCATTCCTAAGAAAAAGAAATGCAAAAAGGCAAAATGGTTGTCTGAGGAGGCCTTAAAAATAGCTCAGAAAAGAAAAAAAGCAAATGGCAAAGGAGAAAAGGAAATGTATACCCATTTGAATGCAGAGTTCCAAAGAATAGCAAGGAGAGGTAAGAAAGCCTTCCTAAGTGATCAATGCAAAGAAATAGAGGAAAACAACAGAATAGGAAAGACTAGAGATGTCTTCAAGAAAATTAGAGATAACAAAGGAACATTTCATGCAAAGATGGGCACAATAAAGAACAGAAATGGTATCGACCTAACAGAAGCAGAAGATATTAAGACGTGGCAAGAATCCACAGAACTATACAAATACACACACACAAAAAAAAAAATCTTAATGACCTGGATAACCATGATGGTATGATCATTCTCCTAGAGCTAGATATCCTGGAGTCAAAGTCAAGTGGACTTTAGGAAGCATCACTACAAACAAATCTAGTGGAGGTGATGGAATTCCAGCTTAGCTATTTCAAATCCTAAAAGATGATGCTGTGAAAGTGCTGCACTCAATATGCCAGCAAATTTGGAAAACTCAGCAGTGGCCACAGGACTGAAAAAGGTCAGATTTCATTCCAATCCCCCCAAAAAAGCAATGCCAAAGAATGCTCAAACTACAGCACAATTGTCCTCATCTCACACACTAGAAAACTAACGCTCAAAATTCTCCAAGCCAGGCTTCAACAGTACATGAACTGACAATTTTCAGATGTTCAAGGTGGATTTAGAAGAGGCAGAGGAACCAGAAATCAAACTACCAACATCCATTGGATTATTGAAAAAGCAAGAGCACCAAAAAAACATCTGCTTTACTGACTATGCCAAAGTCTTTGACTGTGTGGATCACAAAAAACTGTGGAAAATTCTGAAAGAGATGGGAATACCAGACCACCTGACCTGCCACTTGAGAAACCTGTATGCAGGTCAGGAAGCAACAGTTAGAACTGTACATGGAACAACAGACTGGTTCCAAATAGGAAAAGGAGTATGTCAAGGCTGTATATTGTCACCCTGCTTATTTAACTTATATGCAGAGTGCATCATGAGAAACTCTGGGCTGGAAGAAGCACAAGCTGGAATCAAGATTGCCGGGAGAAATATCAATAACCTCAGATATGCAGATGACACCACCCTTATGGCAGAAAGTGAAGAGGAACTAAAAAGCCTCTTGATGAAAGTGAAAGAGGAGAGTGAAAAAGTTGGCTTAAAGCTCAACATTCAGAAAACAAAGATCATGGCATCTGGTCCCATCACTTCATGGCAGATAGATGGGGAAACAGTGGAAATAGTGGCTGACTTTATTTTTCTGGGCTCCAAAATCACTGAAGACGGTGATTGCAGCTATGAAATTAAAAGACATTTACTTCTTGGAAGGAAAGTTATGACCAACCTAAACAGCATATTATAAAGCAGAGACATCACTTTGCCAACAAAGGTCCGTCTAGTCAAGGCTATGGTTTTTCCATGGTCATGTATGGTTGTAAGAGTTGGACTATAAAGAAAGCTGATCGCCAAAGAATTGATGCTTTTGAACTGTGGTGTTGGAGAAGACTCTCGAGAGTCCCTTGGACTGCAAGGAGATCCAACCAGTTCATCCTAAAGGAGATGAATCCTGGGTGTTCATTGGAAGGACTGATGTTGAAGCTGAAACTCCAATACGTTGGCCACCTGATGTGAAGACCCTGATGCTGGGGAAGATTAAGGGCAGGAGGAGAAGAGGAGAAGAGGACGACAGAGGATGAGATGGTTGGATGGCATCACTGACTCAATGGACATGGGTTTGGGTGAACTCCAGGAGTTAGTGTTGGACAGGGAGGCCTGGCATGCTGCGGTTCATGGGGTCGCAAAGAGTTGGACACAACTGAGCAACTGAACTGAACTGAACTGGTACATATATACAATGGAATATTACTCAGCCATCAAAAAAATGAAATAATGCCATTTGAAGCAACATGGATGGACCTAGAGTTTGTCATGCTGAATGAAGTAAGTCAGACAGAGAAATGGAAATATCATATGACAACCCTAATATGTGGAATCTAAAAATAAATGGTACAAATGTACTTATTTACATAACAGAAACAGGCACATAGACTCAGAGAAGAAACTTTTCATTGCTGGAGAAGAAATGGTTAAGGAGTTTGGGATCAACATGTACACTCTACTATGTTTAAAATGGGTAACCAACAAGAACCTACTCTATAGTACAGGGAACTCTGCTCAATGTTACATGGCAGCCCAGATGGAAGAAGAGTTTGGCAGAGGATGGATACATGTATATGTATTGCTGAGTCGCTCTGTGGTGCACCTGAAACCATCACGAGATTGATCTGCTGTACTTCAATGCAAAATAAAATGCTTTCCTAAAAAGTCATTACCTTAACAAACTGTTTGCATGTTAAACTGTCCCACTTTGTGAGAATTCCTGACTTTGCATGATGATTGCTGAGAAATTGTAGTCAACCATAAATTAAATTACTCAGAGCCAAATTATTTATAAAGCAAAATTATTAAAAAATCCTCTTAACTTTTTACAACAAAAATGTATGTGATATGGAATGTGGGTGTACTTACATATGTTTGATGATGATGTCAAGTAGAAATTCCAAAACCGAGTTTCAGAGGCCTGTGAAAATAACAAAATGCCTATCAGTGCGTGGCCTTGGGAGAAATGATTAACTATTAAAGAATCTGTTATGCCCTAAGATATCTAGCTGCCATTATGGAAGAGGTTATAGAAATTATGGTAAAAATTATGGTGTATTATTATAGAAATTCAGTCCATGGGGTCGCAGACAGTCAGACATGACTGAGCGACTGAATTGAACTGAAGTGATGGTAAAATTACGGACTACTGTGTGTGTGTGCACACTCAGTTGTGTCCAACTCTTTGCAACACCATAGACTGCAGCCCACCAGGCTCCTCTGTCCATGGAATTTTCCAGGCAAGAATACTGGAGCAGGTTGCCATTTTCTACTCCAACGGATCTTCCCAACCCAGGGAGTGAACCCACACCTCTCGCATGTCCTGCATTAGCAGGTGGACTTTTTACCACTAGGGCCACCTGGGAAGCCCTTTGGACTACACTCCCTCCCCCACCAACTGCCAACCCCTCACTTCTGATCTTCAGAGATAAACTACTGTTATATCTGTAGATTTTTTCAAAATTTTCTACACATAAGCTGGTATACATTTACATATTTGTATACATACCCATACGTGAAGTATTTTAACACAAAATTAATCATACTGCGGATATTGTGATATAGCTTACTTTGTTTCTGTAGAAATATACATCTCGGTCCTCTTCCCCTACTGATGCACATAAATACATTTTGTTCTTTTTGAATGTTTGCATGGACTATTATGCACACTCTGAAAAGTTCCATAGACATAACAGTAGCTTATCCCTGAAGATCAGAAATGAGGAGTTGGGAGTTGGTGGGGGAGGGAGCTCTATTTTCATGTTATAACACTCATCAGAATTGCAAGAAAAAATATTTAGTAAGTGCACTGATTAATTTATAATTTTGAGAAACAATAACAAAATTTCAGAAGAGAATAGTCTGCATGCAGACGTGAAAGGAGAAGTTTGCAAACAAGGAATTAGCTTTGTTAACATAGCACTGGCCATGGGGGCACCATGAAAAGTGGCAGACCTGAGTACCCATCACTACAGAGGTGGGCAGAGGCAGGATTCAGGATAGTTCAACAGACTCTCCACAGCCTGCAAGAGATATCCGTCTGGATTTTCGTCTTTCCTTTCACGTTCGTAAAGCAACCTTCCAATTCAGTGCAATCTTATGACTCAACCAGTATGTGAGTGTTGATTGTCTTAGTCTCTTGTTGGTGCTGTGACAAACCACCACAAAACTTGTGGCTTAAAACAACGGAAATTTATTATTTTACAGAAGTTCAGAAGAGAAGAGAAGTCCTATATGGGTCCCACTGGGCTAAAATCAAGGTGTCGGCAGGGCTGTGTTTCTTTCTGGAAGTTCTAGAGGAGAATTGTCTTGCCTTTTCCAGCTTCTAGAGACCACCCTTATTCCTTGACTTGTGGTCTCCTTCCATCTTTAAAGTCAGTTGCATCTTCAAATCTCTTTCTGATTCCGGTCTCCTCTTCCACTTTTAAGGACTCTTACAATTGCACGTGGATTATAAGATCCAGATAATCTCCCCTTCTCAAAGTCAGCTGATAAGAAATTAGCAAACTTAATTGTACCTGCAACTTTCATTGCTCCTTGCCTTGGAACCTAACATACTCATGGTTTCCAAGTATTAGGACGTGCATGTCTGGGGCGGGAAGGGGACATTATTCTGCCTTGTTGTTCATTCACTAAGTCATGTTCAACTCTGTGACCCCATGGGCTGCAGCACACCAGGCTCATCTGTCCTTCACTATTTCCCAGAGTTTGCTCAAATTTATGTCCATTGAGTCGGTGATGCCATCCAACAGCCTCATCCTCTGCTGCCTTCTTCTCCTGCCCTCAGTCTTTCCCCAAATCGGGTCTTCTCTAATGAGTTGGCTCTTCGCATCAGGTGGCCGAAGTATTGGAGCTTCAGCATCAGTCCTTCCAGTGGAATATTCAGGGTTGATTTCCTTCAGGATTGACTAATTTGATCTCCTTGCAGTCCAAGGGACTCTCAAGAGTCTTCTCTAGCATCACAACTTGAAAGCGTAAATTCTTTGGCTGTCAGTCTTCTATTATGGTCCAACTCTCACATCCGTACAAGACTACTGGAAAAACTACAGCTTCGACTACACAGACCTTTGTCTTCCGAGTGATGTCTCTGCTTTTTAATACACTGTCTAGGTTTGTCATAGCTTTCCTTCCAAGGAGCAAGCATCTTTTAATTTCATGGCTGCAGTCACCATCTGCAGTGATTTTGGAGCCCAAGAAAATAAAATCTGTCACTAGTTTCACTTTTTCCCCTTCTATTTGTCATGAAGTGATGGGACCAGATGCCATGATCTCAGTTTTTTAATGTGGCGTTTCAAGCCAGCTTTTTCACTCTCCTTTTTAGTTATTCTGCCCTCAACACCAGTTAAATGGTAAATGAAGCTTGAGGAGTTGAGTGAGTTGCTCATAGTTGTTAAAAGACACAATCCCTGTCCTCAGGAACTCTCAGTTTGGAAAGGAGGCAGATAACATGCTTGACCACCCATACAGGACATATAAACAAGAAGGCATGGCCGAAAACTCTTTTCAGAATGTTAGTTTATCATCCAGGTCAAAGGTATAAAGAATTCAATTTGAAGTGTTGTAGGGCGAGAGCTGGAGCAATTTATTGGAGAGGGCAGTCACTGTGTGTCCATCACAGCCCAAGGGGAGGAGAAGAACATCTCCCTTACCTTAAGCCAAGTAGAGTAAGGGGCTTTGAGGGGTTCTCTTAGAAAGCTTAGTATGTGTCCCTCGGAAATGGAGGAAGACAATGATCTGCTGTCTGACACTCATCTGAGAAACGTAAAACAAGAGATCAAGGCTTGGCTGATGAGGTGAAGGAGAAAAGGAGAGGCCAGGCTGCACTGAGCCTCGCTGCATACGTACCAACCAGGCAGAGTGAAGAGGTGGCCAGGGTCCCCATGAGCCAAGAGGACCCAGGGAAAGAACTGATCTGGAGCCATCTTTGAAAGGAATATCCCCAAGAAGGGTTTCTGGGTTACACTGAATGTTATCAATCAAGCTCAAAACAATCATGGCAAGCCCAGCAAGACCTTCCCTGCCCCAACCTTCTCTCTCCCTTCCTGCTTTATCCCCAGAGGAGCCAAAGGCAACCTAGTGGGGGCGATGAGATGGAAGAAATGTGCATAGAGAGGAAAAGAGAAGAAAAGACAACCTCCTGCTTTTGCCCCTCCTGTGCTGAAGCCCAGCCTGGGGAAAGGGAAGAAGCTTTGTGTTTTAACGACCGTGAGGGACTCAGTAATTTAATTACTAAAGAGAACTCTATTATAAAAGAGTGACCAGTCCAGACTAGGAGGTCACCCCAGAGGTGGGAAAGCAGAGATTACAAGGACAAGTGTGAGAAAGCAGTTGTTTTCTGCTTTCGCTGGGGTCCTGCTCTTTCAGCAGCTAAGTACTCCACTTCTGTTGCAGTGAAAAGAAAAAACAAAGAAATGAGTTTTTTCTTTCCCTTTCCTGAGAACAAAGAAGATAAAGAGAACAGTGAGCAGGCCTGAAGATTTCTAGTTTTCTTTTTTTTTTTTTAAACTTTAACTGCTCCTAACTTTGCATGTCTGAAACTAAGTTTGCTTTTCTGCCCCCTAACTCGGCAGGAACTACACTTTGCACCTGTTTTCCTTTTCCTCTATGCTAAATACATCCTGTGTCTGGTGTTTTACCCTTCCCCTTGTAGTTACATATAAGAAAGAGGCCACAGAGACACCAAACTTCCAGACTCAGTAACTTACTGGGTTACTGATGCCAGCCTATGACTGTCTTTGAAACAATGCAGGAGGAAGAAGTCAAGATCCTAGCACATTTGTCCCCCATCACTGACTCCTGATTGTGAGCCCTCATCTTATATCCACCCCTAGACTCCTTATGGAGCAGAGCGCACGGTTCTTGAGGCAGGAGACTACTGTGTTCCCCTCTCTGCCTGCTGAGAGTTAAAGTCACCTTTCTATTACCTCCAAACGCTGTCTCCGTATTTTTCATTCAGCTTCAGTGGGCAGAGAAAGCCACAATTTTGGCCGGCAACATTTCCCCACCAACCGAGCCATGCTGAGCTCCACTTGGCTGGGGCCCTGGCATCCAGGCGACTATTTGTCAATGCCTCCTTAGGATTCAGGTCCACAGTATGGAATTCGTCCTGCTGAGTGGCCACTCCCATTCCAGTCCTGAAACCATCTGTGCCTTTTCCTTCAGCCTTAGTGACCAAGATGGGGGCATGTGAGGCTGATTCCTCATCTCTGGAGGGCAGGCCGAGCCTGCTAGAGATGGCCAAAGCAGGGACGAAACCTGAGGCTGAGGCTCTCAGAGGCTTCCATTCCACAGGTCCAGGGCACAGGCATGTGTAAGCCTTCCCTTAATTGAGCTGCAGGTCTTCTGCTTGTGAAAATTCACCCACAAAGAGAAGGGTTGAAATCCTAGGTAGGCCTGCCGTTCCCAATCTGGCTCCAGTTTCTCTTTGTGATCTCCAGTCTCACAGAGTCCACGCTGGGCAACCAATCAAAGATGATAGCATTAAGAACAATAAGCAACAGCAATAGTAATAACAGCTAATATATCTATAAAGCTTACTATGTGCTGGATCCTATTCTAAGCAGTTTATGTATAGTAACTTTTAAAATTGCCATGCCAATCATATGAAGTCAGCACTTTTATTATTGCCTCTTTCATAGCTGAAGGGACTGAGTCACAGGGACGTTAAACAATTGCCCGGGGTCACACAGCTGGTGATAGAGTCACTTAGATCTTCCAGTCTAAGAGCACAGTCCATTTATTTGTATCATGTTTGATTTCCTTCATAAGTGCTTCATAGTTTCCAGAGTATAGGTCTTTCATCTCCTTGGTTAAGTTTATTCTTTTTGATGTGATTTTAAATGGGATCAGTTTTTTGTTGCTGTTGGTTTCTTTTTTTTTTTTTTTGCTTTTTCTTTCTGATAGTTCATTATTAGTATGTAGAAAAGCCACAGATTTCTGTATGTTAATCTTGTATCCTGCAACTTTGCTGAATTCATTTACTAGTTCTAATAGTTTTTTGGGTGGATACTTTAGGATTTTCTATATTTTGTCGTCTGAGGCTGTCTCTTATTTTCCTAATCTGAAAACCTACATCCTATAAGTTTCCTGAAGCTCTCCCCATCTAGAAGGAACCCTCCTGCCTGTAGGCCTTGGCCTTGGACAAAGCTGTGACCCATCCATCTGTGGTCATCATGGTGGCTGCAGCCCTAAAACCAGCCAGACTTGACCGACACCCTAACAGTCCTTCTACGTTTCAGCCCTTGCTCTGTAGCCCACATCATCTTGCTGCAGTGACTTGATCAGGAACTCTGAGAATTCTTTTTTCCAGTCAGTGAAAAGCTTAGTTTGCAGAAATTCAGATAAATTATTTTATGCGGTAGAATTTGTCACTTCATCCGGGCCAGCATGGAGTTGAAAGCTTGCAGGCATATCAGTATGCAAACATGAACATCAGGACATATATATTTAGCTGGAAAATGCACAGAAACTTCACCCTCAGAACAAAACCCTTAGCCAGAGGGAGGACTTAGTGATCTAAGCAGTGTCTTTTAAGCCAGAATCTCCCTGGACCAAAGAGTGGAATTATTCCAAGGTAAATAAATCAGTCCTATTCTTCCAGGATCAGGTAGTTTTGTGAACTTTAGTGACCCCAGCAACTTGGATAGACTGTTAGGGCTCAACTGTAAATCTGAAAAAACTCCTTCCCTATTCAAAAGAAGACCTTTGAAATGACATTGATTATTGTCCCCATCCCTTAAATAACATTCTATTTTATTCTTAAATTGTATATTTGTTGAAGAACATTTGAAGGCAAAGGATAAGAAAAAGAAAATTATCACCATTCTCTAACCTAGATAGCAAAACCACTGTTTACAGACTTCTTTCTCTCTTCCACACCTTCACCCTCCCCATCCCCCACTCTGCTTCTTTCTTTCATCATCTATCTTTGTTTTCCTAGGGAAAACATATGTTCTATATGTTTTATCACAAAGTCATGTGACCACATATTTGGTACCCTGCTCACACATATGCTTACAAATTACTGTGGGCATTTAGTAATGTCCCTTTGTATTGAGAAATAGAATATTTCCTGCCATATCAGTAAACAAGGATGTCACAGTCATCAGTGATTACAGCCCTCCATTGTGGGCTGGTGAGCCCTGAGGGAACTCAGGAAAGAGAAGAATACCTGCTATCTAGCAGCCATCAGACCGCAGCCACTCCCTATGGTGAGTCCTGAGGAAAAGAAACTCAGGAAGCGAAAACACAGGAAACTGGCCCCCTATAGCCAGGGTGCATATCAAAGGCATGGTTTCAGTGAGCCCAGACTCGTGAATCTTCTCATATTTAGAAAAGCATTAAATTCCTTAACTTGGGATATCTGGTTTCCTTTAATTTACAAAAAGGCTTTTGACATTTATACTACTTGTCTTTGTTGCAAAACTTACAGATAACCTGGCCCCTCCCCTTACCCCCTTGGAACGGTTCTCTCTGGGTCACTTGAGATGCTGGAAGTCCTAAAAATTCCCACTTTTAGGAACTCTCAACTTTTAGGTTGTGAATTTTTTTTAAGTCAACAATATTCTCTCAGAAACATAATTTTCCATGACTCTACTACATTCATATTATTTCTGTTCTATGACATGTGTAGCCATCCTTTTTTTGCTGGGCATTTGAGTTGTTTTGATCTTCTATCTCTTTATCCATTAAAGTAGAGATAATAACAGGACAGACCTCACATGGCTGTCTGAAGATAAGATGAAATAATGCACAAATTTAGATTTATTATCATCAGTTTGACCTACTTTTAAAATGCTGTAAAATTCATCCTAACAGGTAAGGATGATGCACTTACTGCACGCACTTAGTGCGTGTTTCCCCAGAATAAATTCCTGGGAATGGGATTTATACACCAAAGCTTACGAGCACTTTTCAGGATTTCGATGTGTATTGATAACATCTCCCCCCACAGGGGTGTCAGTGTGCTTGCTTCTTGTGCCCTTTCCAGCACCCAGTGATTAGGCATATTTTAATCTATTTCAATTTGACACTCATGTTTATTGAATTTTAATATCTTTTTTTAACTTATGATTTGAACATTGTTTATGTGTCGATTGGCTACTTGGGTTTCTTCATTGTAATTCATCAATTTGTGCATTTTGCCCAGTTTTTCCAGTTAGGTTTTTTTTTTTTTCCTAATTGATATTAATCTCTATATAATCAGGACATTAACCTTGTGTGTGTGTGAGCGAGAGAGAGACAGAGACAGAGAGACCTCAGTTTCTGGTTTTGCTCATCCTCCTTTAAATTTGATTTATGGACTTTCTGAAGAAAAGGAGTTATTATTATTTTAATATTTATGTAGTCAAGCCCTACATTTTATGCTGCTGTGTTTTTTCAATCCTTTTGCATTTTGATCTAGAAGTCCCTCTCTGCCCAGAAATCAAGCAAATATTTGACCTTATTTTATCTCTATTTTATTTTAGTTGTTTTATTATTTTACCTTTTATGTTTAACATTTCAGTTAATTTGGTCTTCATTTAGGTATGTGCTATGATATAGTGATACAATTTTATTAATTTCTAATAATTAGTAAATTAACTCACCACAAAGTATTGAACAATCTATTTTTTACCCAGTAGCATGAAATGTTGCCTTATTTATGTGGGTCTATTCTGGTCATGTATGGATGTGAGAGTTGGACTGTGAAGAAAGCTCATCGCTGAAGAATCGATGCTTTTGAACTGTGGTGTTGGAGAAGACTCTTGAGAGTCCCTTATACTGCAAGGAGATCCAACCAGTCCATTCTAAAGGAGATCAATCCTGGATGTTCATTGGAAGGACTGATGCTAAAGCTGAAACTGCAATACTTTGGCCACCTCATGTGACGAGTTGACTCACTGGAAAAGACTCTGATGCTAGGAAAGGTTGGGGGCGGGAGGAGAAGGGGACGACGGAGAATGAGATGGCTGGATGGCATCACCGACTCTGTGGACATGAGTTTGAGTGTACTCTGGAAGTTGGTGATGGACAGGGAGGCCTGGCGTGCTGTGATTCATGGGGTCGCAGAGAGTCGGACACGACTGAGCGACTGAACTGAACTGAACTGATTCTGGTGATTTCTAGGATATTACAGTGATATTTTATATCCATACCAGACTCCTTCTATTAATGCACCTTTAAAATATATTTTAATGTCTAAAATTAAGAGCCTTTTTTATTACACTGCTTCAATTTCTGTTTTGATTTCTCCTATGTTTATCCTCTCAGAATAACTTAAAAAATCATCTTGCTAACTTTTAAAATTTTTATTTGAATATTTATTAGAATTATATCATATTTAAGAGTCAATCAGAAATAAATTTAATCTTTAAAATGTTGAAACTTCTTATCAAGGAACATGGTGTATTTTGACCATGTAATTCACTTTCTTTCATGTTGTAGAGTAGGGTTTTAACTTTCCTGTGATATAAACTTGATGGATTTCAAGTCATCATTTAATTAGTCTTTTAATGTTAACAAGGAAACTTAGCTCATTCACATCTGTTTTAACAATGAACACCAGGCAGTTTTATTTCTGTTATTTTAAGCTTTTGTTTTTATGCTTACTTGTTATCTTCTTTGTTCTTCTTTGGTGGTTGTTGCTGCCTAGAAATGAATTTTCTCTGTCCTTCTGTCTTATGAAATTGAACTTTATATCCTGTTATTTTTTCTAAAACATTGTTTTTAAATATAAAAAAATGACTCTCCTTCATGTCAAAAAAAGAAACCATTATCAATACTTCTTTGTGAAAGAGGAGAAATCTTATAAATTTTAAATTCACTACCATCATCCCCATTTCTCAATTAAGGAAAAAATAGAGCATATTAGAATGACTATTATCAATAAGACAAAAAATAACAAGTTTTGGCCAGGATGTGAAGAAAGGGGAACATCTGTGCTCTATTGGTGTGGATGTAAATTGGTGGAACCACTATGAAAACAGTATGGAAGTTCCTCAAAAAAGTAAAATTAGAGACTTCCCTGGTGGTCCATCGGTTAAGAATCCAGCTGCCAATTCAGGGGACATGGGTTCGAAGCTTGCTTAGGGAAGATTACATTTGCCACAGAGCAACAAAGTCCATGCACCACAATTCCTGAGCCCAAGCTCCAGAGCCCACAAGCCACAACTACTAAAACCCGCATGCCTAGAGTCCTTGCTCTGCAACAAAGGAAGCCACCACAACAAGAAGCCTATACACCGCAACCAGAGAGTAACCCCCTCTCGCTGCAACTAGAGCAAGCCTGTGCGAATCAATGAAGACACAATGCAACCAGAAATAAATAATAAATAATTAAACAGAAAAGAATACGTTTTTTAAAAAATCTAAAATTAGAACTACCGTGTGATCCAGCCATCCTGCTTCTGAGTATTTCTCCAAAGAAAATAAAAATGCTAACTTGACAAGATATATGCACCCCCATGCAGCATTATTTACAATAGCCAAGACTTGAAAGCAACCTAAATGTCCATTAGTGGATGAATGGATAAAGAAAATGTGTGTAATATATATATATGCATATATATTAAATTTAGCCATAAATAAGAATGAAATATTGTCATTTGTGACAACATGAATAAACCTCAAAGGCATTATACCTTGTGAAAGAAGTCAGGCAGAGAAAGACTCAGGATCTCATTTATATGTGGAATGTAAGGGGAAAAAAATACACACACAGCTTATAGATGTGGAGAAATGATTGGTAGTTGTGGAGGTTGGGTTGAGTGGGAGTAGGAGAAGTAGGTGAGGGGATCAAAAGGCACAGAGTTTCAGTTATAAAATAAATTAGTCATGGGAAGGTTATGTACAGCATAGGGACTCTAGTTAATAATACTGTACTGTATATTTGAAAGCTGCTAAGAAAACATCTTAAAAGTTCTCAAGAAAAAATAATTTTGTAATTATGCCTGGTGATAGATGTTAACTAGACTCATTGCGATTATTTCCTAAAGTATACAAATATCAAACCATTATTTTGTACACTTGAAACTAATTTAATATTACATGCCACTCATACTTCAATAAATATATTTTTAAAAAAGAAATGCAGGGTATTGGATCTGGGTTTGTATTAACTTACTTCAAGCTGATTTTTATATTTGCACATTGTAAAACTTCATTATAAATAATCATTTGGCTTTAGCGTCATCTTGGTTCTCTAAATCTGAACTCATTTCTTAAGCAGTAGGCCGTATCTTCAAGTGATATTTTTTTTCATCACCCTCATGGGAAGTGTACTTCTGAGCCCTTTTGTGTAAAAGAAAACCTTTCTGCTGCCCTCAAAGGAATGATGGTCGAGAATGACAATCAGAATTAGCCACCATGCTTTTCCTGTCCTATTGCTCCTTCTTGTCTCAGTTCAGTTCAGTTCAGTCGCTCAGTCGTGTCTACTCTTTGCGACCCCATGAATCACAGCACGCCAGGCCTCCCTGTCCATCACCAACTCCCGGAGTTCACTCAAACACATGTCCACAGAGTCGGTGATGCCATCCAGCCATCTCATTCTCTGTCATCCCGGTCTCCTCCCACCCCCAATCCCTCCCAGCATCAGACTCTTTTCCAGTGAGTCAACTCGTTGCATGAGGTGGCCAAAGTATTGGACTTTCAGCTTTTGCATCAGTCCTTCCAGTGAACACCCAGGATTGATCTCCTTTAGAATGGACTGGTTGGATCTCCTTGCAGTACAAGGGACTCTCAAGAGTCTTCTCCAGCACCACAGTTCAAAAGCATCAATTCTTCGGTGATCAGTTTTCTTCACAGTCCAACTCTCACATCCATACATGACCACTGGAAAAACCATAGCCTTGACTAGATGGACCTTGGTCGGCAAAGTAATATCTCTGTTTTTTAATATGCTATCTAGGTTGGTCATAACTTTCCTTCCAAGGAGTAAGCGTCTTTTAATTTCATGTCTGCAGTCAGCATCTGCAGTGATTTTGGAGCCCCCAAAAATAAAGTCTGACACTGTTTCCCCAACTATTTCCCATGAAGTGATGGGTCCAGATGCCATGATCTTAGTTTTCTGAATGTTGAGCTTCAAGCCAACTTTTTCACTCTCCTCTTTCACTTTCATCAAGAGGCTCTTTAGTTCCTCTTCACTTTCTGCCATAAGGGTGATGTCATCTGCCTATCTGAGGTTATTGATATTTCTCCCGGCAATCTTGGTTCCAGCTTGTGCTTCTTCCAGCCCAGCGTTCCTCATGATGTACTCTGCATATGTTAAATAAGCAGGGTGACAATATACAGCCTTGATGTACTCCTTTTCCTATTTGGAACCAGTCTGTTTTTCCATGTACAGTTCTGACTGTTGCTTCCTGACCTGCATATAGGTTTCTCAAGAGGCAGTCAGGTGGTCTGGTGTTCCCATCTCTTTCAGAATTTTCCACAGTTTATTGTCTGGTGTGTGTTTTATGGAAAGATCCAAAGTTAACCTCATGTTCTCCCTTTGTAATGCACTTTTGCTTTCTCTTACATCTGTCAAATCTTTTTCCTTGTCCCTGTGATTGAAATTCTCATGAAGCTGTTTCTAGTCGTTGGTGGTCTGTTTTCCTTTCCCATTGTTCAGTCTGTCCTTCTGATTTGCAGAAAAACCAGAAAATGACTTCCTATGTTTTAAAAAATAGTTAATCCAATCACATTTGCTCTAATTTCACCTACTTCACTTCCTGCCTTGAACTTATTGCCCTGGTAATATATGCTTCTCTATTTTTAAAAGCCTTGTTATTTTCACTTCTTATTTCTTTTCTTTTGAAATCAAGGAGACTTTCCCAAACTTGATTTCCACTGTCTCTCGCATTTCCTGAAGAATCTAACCTGCTGTTCATTGCTTTCATCACAATCTTTAAATTAGGCAGTCACGATCCATTTTCACGCACTTTCTCAAGAAGAACAATGTATGTTGGGTACTTCTTGAGAGCCTGGCATCGTGCTAAGTATTGATCATACACTGGTATCTTGTTTAAGCCATACAACCTTCTCAGAAGAAGCACTCTTTTAAATTCCCCTTTTACAGGAAATTGATGAGCTCTAGAATTTGCCCCGGAGAAGGCAATGGCAAGCCACTCCAGTACTCTTGCCTGGAAAATCCCATGGATGGAGGAGCCTGGTAGGCTGCAGTCCGTGGGGTCGCTAAGGGTCGGACACGACTGAGCGACTTCACTTTCACTTTTCACTTTCACACATTGGAGAAGGAAATGGCAACCCACTCCAGTGTTCTTGCCTGGAGAATCCCAGGGAGGGGGGAGCCTGGTGGGCTTCCGTCTATGGGGTTGCACAGAGTCGGACATGACTGAAGTGACTTAGCAGCAGCAGCAGCAGAATTTGCCCAGGACCACAGTACCAACAAGTGCGGAGCCAGTATTTAGCCAAGTCTCCTCATCCTCACCCTGTACTCTTCCAGTCTAGTTTGTCCTAATTTATCCTCCCTTCATATTTTCAGGGCTGCCTTTCTGATTTAGATTCATAGATGCAATGACATTTTGAATCTCATCGAGAGGAATATTAAAAGTTGTCTAAAATTATCTCCTGCTCCTTCCCATAATTTTCCTATTTAGGAAGACATATTCTCCAATGTCAAAGACGGACCTCTTCTTTTGAACTTTTTTTCCAGTGTCTTGTGATTTTCTGTCCCTTCATCCTCCCAGGGCCAAGGCTGGTCCGCTCAGTATTGAAAGTTGAAATTAGTTCTGGATGAGATGGTCATGATGGGCCCCTATTCTTATCTGTCAGGTTCAACACAAGGGAGAAGAATGATCAGGTTTATTATAAATATGCCACATGATCAGAGATCAAGCAGTTTGAGGGGAGAATGGAGAGAGGGGGTCAGGAGCTTCAGGGCGTCGGGCCTAAACACAAAGAGGTAACCCGGCTGTTTCCGGTAAGGGGCCCCGAAGCACTGGGACACTGGCTCTTATTTCCCTGGCCCAATCTGATGTAACTGATGTCACTGATGAAACCCATGCCCCTGGCATGCTTCTCCAAGCCCTGGCTGAATTCATACATGCCCCTGAAATGCCCATAGTCCACGCTCACCACCAGGCCTTCCCTTTGAGATGAGAGGAAGGAGCTGGTAAGAGTGGAGCTCTGCTAGGATCTCTTTCTTAGCTTAGGAGGGCACTGAAGTCCATTCTTCACAGATGGGGCATTTCATCAAAAGTGTAAACCAGCTTCATCCATAAAGAAGGCTGAGCACTGAAGAACTGATGCTTTTGAACTATGGTGCTGGATAAGACTCTTGAGAGTCCCTTGGACTGGGAGATCAAAACCAGTCAATCCTACAGGAAATCAACCCTAAATATTTATTGGAAGGACTGTTGCTGAAGCTGAAGCTCCAATACTTTGGTCACCTGAAAAAAGAGCCAAGTTGGTGAAGGGCCATCTCGTTGGAAAAAAACTGTGATGCTAGGAAAGATTGAGGGCAGGAGGAGAAAAGGGTGACAGAGGATGGGATGTTTAGATAACGTCACTGATTCAATGGACATGAAGTCTGCGCAAACTCTGGGAGATAGTGAAGGACAAGGAAGCCTGGTGTGCTTCAGTCCGTAGGATCGCAAAGAATCGGACAGGACTTAGTGACTAAACAATGATAACATAAACCAGCTCGCGTTATTTTACTAGCCTCAATATGTCCCCACCACTCATCATGTAGAATCCAGACTCCTTCCCATAGCCCGCAGGGCCTTCATGATTTGCCCTTTCTGCCTTCCTGGCCTCCTGTCACACTACGCCAGCTCTCTCTGTGCACTCCCCAGCCACTCTGCCCTCCTTCCTGCTCTTCCAGCTTGCCAAACTGCTTCCGTCCCAGAACCCGGTGGGAATCTCCTTGTGAGCCCTCCCACAACGGGCTCCTTCTTATCATTCAGGTCTTAGTTCTGAGCTTGCCTCCCTGATAGGCTTTCCTGACCCCTGTGGAGATAACTTGCTGCCCCCACCCACACATGCACAGCCTCCATGAGCCCCACAGCGGTTCTTACTCGGAAATACCTGGTTTCTATCCATGTTTATCAGGTTTCAGTCTCCCTTGAGAACAAGGAGTGTGCCTTTGGGGTTATCTCCTCCATGTTCCCAAAACCTAGAGCGATGCTTGGCACTCTTTAAATGCATGAATGGATTGTAAGCCATCGCTTTGCAGGAAGAGGCAGCTCTTCTTCCATCTGGGCCAGTCTGCCTTCTATCTCTCAAATATCCCCTTACATTCCCAGCTTGTTGTCTGCTTTACAGGGCCAGTGCATGCTCTCCCTGAGTTTATATTGCGCTGGTAATTTTAACCTGACCAGGGGTGGAAGGAGGGAGGTGGGGGTGGGTGGAAGGAGGGAGGTGGTGGTAGGTGGAATCTCTAACGAGAGCTCTGGCTTTCCTGCAAGTTCAAACTGAATCTAAATCAAAACCTTTCCCTCTTTGCCTGACCTCAGAGGTCATGTTCAAGAAGTCTGGATGAGGCACAGTTCTGCCTGGCCTGACACCTTGTGGACCAGGTGACTTCTGGGAAGGGCCTTCATACCTGGGCTCCCTACCACTGTTCCCAGCTAGGAGGGCTCCATCAGGTGCTGCAGAGAATCTCCAGGTCACTTTGAAGAAATCAACTCTCATGACATGGCAGGGCATCCCTTTGGAGGTACCAGGTGTGTAAGCCATCAGTGAGAAAATGATTCACCCCTCTACTCAGTGCCCTCCCTAAATGAAAGCCCCCATCCATTCCCTGGAGAAACCTGACACACTATTTCCTGAACAAGGACTCCAGGGAGGCCTGAGTACAGATGCAAGGTCTATGCACTGCCCAGCATGTACAGAGCAAAGCTGGGCATGCATGGGTGAAAGCTGAATCCCAAGTTCGTAAACATAAACTCTGAGCTGGAGGAAATATAACCATCTCACCTAGGCTCCTCACTTTATAGATGAGGCAGTTCCAGCCAAAAAAAGGAAGAAATTTGCTCCCAGGATCATATGATAAGTAACTGGCAGAACTCCCACTTCATCCCTAGTTTCCTGATTGCAATCCAGAACATTCTCACTCCCCTGTGCCTCAGTTTCCCCAAAGGTGCAGGCTTCCAAGCTAGGGAGAATGGAAAGCAGCAAGTATCTGTGGCCCCGTAGCTCCAGGCTTTCTATCCCAGAGTTCATCCCCCAGGAAGCAGACAGGCTGCACTGTCCTCCTCTGCTCAGGGAGGCCAGGTCCCTTTGCGAGAAGGGGGAGAAGCCTGCTGGGACACTGCAGAAGGCCGGGGGGAGGGCATTGTCAGCATCGAAACAGGTGCAGCCTAAAGCCCGCCGTGGCTGAGTGGCCTGGCCTGGGTCTGCTGATGTGAGGGGCTGACTCACAGAGGCGGGGAGCTTTGGACTTGACTCTGGGCAGAGTGCGATTAGCTCAGTTCTGACTCATGCAATGATGTCAGGACAATTCCAGGGCACATAATCAGGCGCTCCGGAGAAGAAAAATGGCCATCATTACCAGTCAGGGAGGAATATTTCAAACACCTTAAATCGATAAGGCTTAAAATTGGGGGCTGTTTCTCCTCCTTTCTTAAGGCAGAAACTGTCATGGAAAACCCCAGGGCTGTAAAGCCTATCCTTCTCTTAGCAGGAACGTGTCCAAGGGCCTCTGAGGGAGAGGAGTGGGGTCTGACTTCTCACCCACAGTTTAGCAGGGCCCATCCAAGGAGTGCAAGCTGCCCATTAATCTCCATCACAACATTTCATCTGGGGGTGCGCTAAAGAAAACCACCTGATTGGCAAAGA